>NW_014543793.1:38565-40663 GCF_000741045.1 Vigna radiata var. radiata | reverse complement strand
CCCAATGCTCCAAATTGTGTTTCCAAAATTTTCCCTGAAAATAATAATGCAAATAATTAGCTCAGAAAATTCAAATTAATTAAAATTAGAATTTCTGGTCAAATTAAGCACTATTAACAGAAATGGGAAAATACCGGACAATTAAGCACAATTCCCTGATTAATTCTAGCACAATAAACTAAGTAAAGTCGAGAAAATATTGATTCATCAAAATAGACCACACTTAGTCTTTTGCACTCCTGGGCAAAACCAAGACGAAAATCAAGAACAATTCAACGGACATCAGGAAATTGACACAGACTCAACAGACAGACGACAAAGACTCACAATGAAAGAAACAAACAAAATTACACAATTTTCAAGAAATCTGGACAAAGATAAGAAGTAGAAAATATCCAATACTGAATCAGAGAAAACAGATACTCAGAGAAATCATCCAAGCAATTCAAGACATGGCAAAATGATCAATCAATTCAAGAGATGAATCAAAAGCAACAAAACCTCACAGATGCACTATCAGTGTTTCTCTCAAGTGTCTAGGGTAAACAGTGTCAACTCAATGTACTCAAGAAAGCAAACACAAACAGACTTGGCAAGCCTCCAAAATTTGATGGGTGTCGCGGCCCATACAAATTTGATTGCAATTTAGAAACGCAGTATAATGCTAGGGAATGACCCCTAGGTCGTCTCTCAAGGACCAACTGCGGTTCAGAGTCAAGTCTAACACGAAAGGGGGGGGGTTTGAAAAGTGTTTTTGTGGTGAATGCGGAAAATTCACACTGGAACTGACAACTCTGACCTTTGCTCAATGTTTTATGCATAACTTTTTCTACAGAGCTCTAAATGAAATGAGGTTTTTTTTCCTGGAAAATAGACTCAAATATCTTTCATTTGACACATAAAACGTAGCATTTGAACCTCTGGTGTGGTTGCAGTNATTTTTTTAAAANCGAGTCCAGAGAGTGAAAATGCTAAACCAAATACTAGACTAAACAAATATCTAAACACAGTTAAATTAAATTAAATGCAAAACTAAATTAAAGAAATTAAAAACAACTAATCCTATAATGCAAACTAATTTAAAGCTAAGAAAAATAAGCAACATATTATTTTTTTTTATCTATCATTCACGTGACATCACGTGCCTTGCAATTGAAAATTAGATGTTCCCTAGAATTAAATTAGTTTGCTGCATCGTCTTGCTTCCTTTTCAAAAATAAAATAAACCTCAAAACGTCCCATCTAGTTGTCATCGTGATTGCTCTTATCTAATACAAAGTAAAGGCTTGGTCTAAAGAAAGTAAATCCCTAGAAAAGTTAACCACCGAGCCTCAGCCTAAAATCAAATGAGTGTGTGCTTTTGCATAAGCAAAGTAAATTGAAAGAAAATGTTCCAACATTCAATCACCGCATGTNTCCCCTTCCTATTTAATAATAAAACANACTTTAAAGANATGTGGNTGGCGGCTGCANATTTCTTCCAATTGCAAATGAAAAAAAAAGAAACTTTATGCCATCATAGAATATCACGGTGCACACACTTCTTCAATAAAAAGCTAAAAATAAAGAAAATGTTTCTTCCTCATTCCCAACGCTTTCTATAATTGAAATCTACACTCCTCCTATGCTAAACATGAAATTGCTGGAATAATAAAAATAAAAATTAAATGCAAAATGTGCTAGATGAAATGAAAAGGACGAGAGTAAATAACCAGGAGCTCTTCATTCCTCAAGTGTAACAGCGTGTGTACCAGTTTTTTAATCAACCAAAATCCAAAAATTCCATCATCCTCCCGAGAAGCTATGCATGAAAAACGTTAAAAAGCTCCTCTTAAAAACGTTGCAGAATGCCGAAAGTCCTCCTTAGCACAAGTGATGGCTACTTCTCAATCCTAGGACCAAGTGTCACTCTATGAGAGGTTGGGGTCCACCCTAAAAAAAAATTAGGTGGTGACATGTGTCCTACAATTTTGGGCTTAAACTATTTTACCAAAAATTGGCCTATTGTTTACAAATTTAATTAAAACTATCTAGACTACTAAGTTTCAAAGTAATTAAATTTGAAATGTCCATGTGAAGAGTCTTGAAATTTATTTTG
>NW_014543793.1:36286-37335 GCF_000741045.1 Vigna radiata var. radiata | reverse complement strand
GAAAAACGGGAAAATACCGGACAATTAAGCACAATTCCCTGATTAATTCTAGCACAATAAACTAGGTGAAGTCGAGAAAATATCGACTCATCAGCCCCATCCTTACTTGATGGCAATCTAGTCCCTAGAGTTTGTCATTGTTCTCCTTTGTCAAAGTCATCCCACTTGAAGTTTCATGGTGCTATTTGAAATTTCGCAATTGTCCACTACTGTCCATAAATTGCTGTTAGTTGTTCGTCGACAAGTGATTGCGCATCTGTTTGCTGCACACTCTTGAAGACAAATCATATATTTCAAATTGAGTTTATTTATTCCAAGCTTGGTCCATACAATNTNTATGCTCCAGCTTGAGGGGGAGTGTTAGAGATATTATATTTAGTTTATATTGTGTTTATGTTAATTAGGGAAATATAGTCCCTATATGTTTATTAGGGAAACATTGTTCTTATTTTATTTTATTTTATTCTTACGTATTCATTTGTATTTGGGCTTAGCCCATATTTCTTCTATTATAAATAGAGAATCCTATGTGTGTATTTAACACAAGGGATTTATTCCAATATATAATTTTCACTATATTTAACAATAACTGTAGTATTAATAGTCCATGAACTTTTTAAACTTAGTTGCTTAATTTAAAAACATTGGTGTTTTGACGTTTGTTAATATTAGCAACTACTTCTATTGTATTAATCATATACATTTGATGTTTGATGTTTTGATGTTTCATATATTGTATTTTATGAAACAAATATTGTGTGTATTGATGTATGATGATTGATTGACAGGTGTATTGTGGTGGGAAGGTAGTGTACAAAAAGCAGTGCAAACTGCATTTTATGAAACAATGTTTGATGATATTGATTAGCAGTTGTATCGTGGTAGTTAGGAAGTGCAAAAAGAGGATCAGGAGTTGCACAAGACATTTTCGACAGCCTTACCGACGGCTATACCTGTTGGTAATAACAATCATGTCTCTAATTTATCAAGAGACAGAATATATTACCGAAGGTCATACTCATCGGTAATTACCGAAGGCCAACAATCCT
>NW_014543793.1:31482-35756 GCF_000741045.1 Vigna radiata var. radiata | reverse complement strand
AAGTTTAGCTGACGTGGTATGCTGACGTGTTGGCTTAATCCCTTCTTGGTCCTCGTATTTGTGTGAAAATCTCAGTTCGGTCCTCAAGTTTTGAAGCGTCTCAATTGGGTCATAATTTTTGTAAAAATGCACATATTTTACCCCAATCGTTAACCGATTTCAAACGGCGTTAAGTTTAGCTGACGTGGTAGCCAGAGGACATGCTGACGTGTATTATTTAATTATATGAATTATTTTTTAAAATAAGCAATGTTTCACATGGCACAATGCCTATTATTTAGTTTATTTGAATTAGGGATTTTATTCATCTCTCTGAGAATCAGAGATTTTACACAGATTTTCTTGTCGGCTCAAAAAATAAAGTCACCGGAAAACTCGCATAACCAGTGCAATCAGTCTCATAGCCTTTTCTGCAAATGAACCAACTTGGTAACCTATAGGTTCATCACCAGCCTTTCAAGGTTGGTGAGGATAAAGACGAATAGGGAGGCCTTTGGCAGGAACAGGCATGAGATCAATAATAATATTCTAATAAGGAATAATGGCTTCCCATTTGAACCTTTTGACCAAGTTGTGTATGAACACCAATATTTCCATTCGAGCATACTCTTTTCCATTCGAGCATACTTTTTTGTTTAATAAGTTATATTAGGCTGTATTCAAATGTAGAGTGTTGCATGTCATATATTAGTTATAGATTTAGAGATGTTAAGATTTAGTGGTGAAAAATTTCAATTGATCACAACTTTTATTATAAACATAAATGAAGACAGTCCAAAAATGAAAGTTGTTGGAAAATGAATGAGGAATGCAATAGGCAATACTTGATGGGGATTGGAGGTTTGGAATTTAAAAAATTCTATCCTTTATATATATTTTTAGTATTTTTTACCATTTTTTTATACTTTAAAGATTTATTTGAGATACACTTTATACTTAAAAAACTATAAAAGTTTTTGTGGTGTTTTCTTGTATTATATGCTTTGACATCTTATATATTATACAATTTTTAGTGTATTAATTTGTTTGTATTGTATAATTATTTTTTTCTATATGTTGATTTGGCCTGCATAGAACATTCATAGGACATAAATTGACTTCAAATAAAGAAAAATAAGCTAAATCAGACCTAAGTTTAGGTCGATTAAGCATGACACGTAAATTTAAGTATTATGTTTTAGAAAATGTAAATTCACATCTCCAACCATTATTTATTCGGACATAAAAAGCCTATTTGAGGCATTATTCATACTTTAGATACTTTAGGGTATAACTTGGGACAGAAGGATTGAAATTGGTCGAAGAATATCATAATATAAGTCCTTTCAAGGTTGGTGAGGATAAAGACGAACAGGAAGGCCTTTGGCAGGAACAGGTATGGGATCATAAAAAAATTTTTCATCAGGAATAATGGNTTCCCATTTGAACCTTTTGACCAAGTTGTGCATAAACACCAATACTTTCATTCGAGCATACTCTTTTCCAGGGCACATCCTTGGCCCTCCTCCAAATGGTACATAAGTATAAGGAGCTGGTCCTTTTCCTTCAAATCTACTCGGATCAAACTTCTCTGGCTCTGCGAAGCACTCTGGATTCTTGTGTGTTGAACTTGCACTCCAATACAACTGCATCACCAGCAAAAACACTTTAAATTAAATTGAACTTAGCTAAACTAATTGTAGTGTGCTTGAAAGTTTTTCCAGATTTCTACAAATACCTTCCATCCTTTTGGAATTGAGAATCCATTTAACACAAAGTCATCCATGGCTTCCCTGAAAGCACCCTGGAGTGGAGGCGCAAGTCTCATTACTTCACAAGCAACATTCCACGAATATTTCATCTTCTGGATGTCATCCCAATTCAACAATTCTCCCGGAGCTTTCCNTTTTGCAATCTCCATTTGTTCTGACCAAATTACGACACAAATGAAACAGATCATCATTCAAGAGTTTAATATATAGGAATGTATTCTTTACATCACTAATACTAAAAATCATCCTTCTATATAACTTTTAAGAAAAAAATAATATTTATATCTATGATATTTTATGGTTAGAACCATGTAAAAAACAACCTTTTCATTTTCAAATGAAACAAGTAAGAGAGTGATATACCCTGATAGACATTTTCATAAATATTGGGAGGGAGCTCAGCGAGGTATTTGACGACAAAAGTGCATACAGAACTTGCAGTGTCNTGGCCTCCTATCAACAGGNCAANGATCTTGTCAGCAATATATTGTTCAGTCATATATTGTCCATTCTCATCGCATGATGATAACATGTGAGACAAAAAATCCTTAGTTTGTGACGCTGTTCCATTGGTCAGTTCCTCTTTCCTCTGTCTGATAATTTTTAACAGCTTCTCCTTAATGAACTTGGAGGCCTTGATGGCTTTNTTGAACGGAGTTCCAGGNANNTCAATGGGCACTGACATGATTCCTGGGGCTATTCTATTGAAAGACTCNAAAAGATTTTCCACATGGATCGNATCATCAACGCTGATAAACAAACGGCAAGCCACCCAGAAGGTATACCTGTGTTGATATGTTGGTCAACAAGAAAAGGTAAACAAAACACGTCAAATAAACGATCTAAGATCCGAGGTTCCGTTTTTAATTACTAGGTTTCCAGTGAACTTCAGTTGCAATTATTTGTTGTTAATTAGAATGAAACCTTAGTCCATTTTGTCTTGTTATCTAAGATTAAATTATGTAAAGCTTGTGGCATGCAAGTAAGAAAACCATCTACGTTAGTAAAGGGTCACGGTGAGTGAGGTTATGTATTTGCTAGGTTAACAAGTTGACTGAAAATGGAACTTATCGAACTAGGCAACTCCATAAAACCTTTTGGCCAAGGGGAACACGGTAACAGAGGTGTTGTTCTCCCAATCCAAAGCAAAGTGTCTTTGGGCAATGGTGTCCATTACGCTAATGTAACGTTGGAGGGCTTGGACGCCGAGGAACTGAGGGAGCATGTTCCTCAGTTTCCTGGCTTCAACCTTTGAGTTTTCAACCGCCTCTGGGAATATCTTGTTCACATTGTCTGGCCACCAAGACGTGACCAGTTTGTTTTCGTTAGAGAACAAAAACTTGTTGCATGCGGCTCCGCAGACCATGACTGTATTCTCGCCAAAGATAGAGGTCTTGAACACTTTGGAAGAGTACTTTGCCATGCGTTCGTATATGAACTTCTCTGGATTCCCTTTCCACCATAATGATATAAGCTCAATGCTCTCGCCGAGCACCGGAAACCCTATATTTCCCGGTGGCAAGTTGGGGACGGAGGACTGAGCCTTATGCCTGTAAAAAAAGGAAGAAAAATGAGAGAGAGATGAGAGACACAAACAGGAGCAGAAGGGATTGATAGAACTGCTCCATGGTTTTCCTCTTTTGAGGTTTGTATTTGTATCGTGTTTGGTTATAAGTTGCTGAAAGCTAGTGTAGATATTATATGCATTTGAATAGTTGTTATGGGATACATGATTTATAATTATAAGGAAAAATCCTGCGTTGAATATTTTGCAGAGCAGCTCACTCTGATTTGGGAATCAAGGAAAATCTTTCTTTAACACTTTTTTTTATAATTTGTAGTTGGTTGATTTCAAATAAAAAAATATACTTTTATAATAATTTTTTTCAATTATTTGTATGAGAATTTATGATTAATTTATTTTAAATATACGAATTATAATTATATATCATTTGTTGTAAAATAATTATTAAAATATTATTATTTTTTAAATAAATAAATGAATAAAATAAAATAATGATACATAATCTAATCTAATTATTAAAAAATTATTAAAAAAGTGTAAGACATCAGGAATCATTGTTAAATACGAAACCATGATGTTCTTGCTTTTGGCATCATAAATGAAGAGCGAAATTTCAGCAACTTCACTGGCTAAAACTTTGTTTAAAGCTTATAGAATTTACCATCTACACACAGAATTTCATAGATGAAATTCGACTCTGCAAAGGTTTATATTAATAACAAACATTTTAATACTTATTGTATGATAGGGTAACCGGACACAATAGGGTGATCGGTTACACTGGCAGTATGATCGGGTTTACTAATAGAATAGAGGAGCGCGTTAGCAACGTAGGATTTGGAAGAGTTGAGGGGATCGAGCGTGCCGACTATATGGTCGGGTGGGCCGACGATATGGTCGGGACACAGGAAAGAGAGTTGGCATAATGCCTAGCATAATGCTGAGATGTGAGAGGATCGGGCACACCGACTGCATGGTCGGGTGAGCCGACGATATGG
>NW_014543793.1:22341-31062 GCF_000741045.1 Vigna radiata var. radiata | reverse complement strand
CTAAACACAGACAGTTGCAGCCCATATCCAAACTGATCACCTATAAATAGGAGGGTAAGCAGTCAGGTAAAGGGTTGGATTTTTACTCATTACTATGACACTCTTGCTGTAACCTTGCTGACTTGATCGTCGGAGTGCTAACTTGCAGGTTGCAGCCGTTCGGGTAAAAAGAGGTAGGAATCCTGAAACACTTGATCAGAGAAATTCAGTTCGTCGTTGTGACCTATAGGCGATCGGTGTCTTGGATCCCCATCCAAAACATTTTGGCGCCCACCATGGGGCCCAGATTATTGCTTTCACCTATAAACGATCACAATGGCAGGAGAAGTGCCTTTGCAGCTGTTGCAAGATCTGCAGCAACAGATTCAGGAAATGAGGGCAGAAATTGCAACACTGAGGGTAGAGCAGGCGAACAGGGTAGGAGGCCATTCCGACCAATCGGTAAATGTGGAAACTATCCATTCGGATACGGGGGAACAACAGCCTTCCCAAGGCGAAAGAAGACGAGAAAATCGTAACCCTACACCCAGTGCGGGAGTAGGAGGCATTAACGGCCAAGGAGTAGGCCGAGGTGAGGGGAGACCGGGAAGCAGGGTTGGGAGTAGAGGAGGAGGACGAGGGGGTGGTCGAGGTAATGGCAGAGGCGAAATTCCTCGCATCGAAGAGAGACAGCGGACTCCAAGGCGAGAGCAGGAACATGCTGACCAGGCTCAAGGGTTACATCCCTTCACGCCAAGGGTGATGAGGGCGGTCATACCAGAAAATAAGATGTTGCCTACCATAGAAAGATACGGAGGAGCGTCAGATCCCGTCAAACATTTGCGATCTTTTGTAGACACAATGGTCGTATACTCATCGGACGAGCTGGTATGGTGTCGGGTGTTCTCTCTTTCCCTCAAAGAGGAGGCGTTAGATTGGTTTCATTCTTTACAACCGGGCACGATCGGTAACTTTGCTGAACTTAGGCAATTGTTTACTCAACAATATGCTGCAAACAAAACGCCCGGGGTGACGTATACAACATTAGTCAGGATGAGACAAGGGCGCGACGAGTCCCTTAAGTTATTTATGGATAGGTTCAATTGGACTGCCCGACAGGTACGAAACGCAGACCAAAGATTGATTGTGAGTGCATTGACGACCGCCTTAAGGCCGGGACCATTTTGTGACTATTTGCATGCTGAGGAGCCTCAAAGCATGGATGAGTTGCAGAATAGACTCGCCAGTTTCATTCGAATAGAAGAAGGAAGAGCACACCACCGAGGGAGAGAGGAGGGCGAGTCGACGGTTCGTACGGTGCGAGGAGGGACCGAACATCCGTTCGGTAGAAAAGACAAAGGAGTAGGTTCCAGAAGCAGGGATCAAAACAGGATGCAGAGGTACGTACACCACACTCCACTAAATGCGCCTCGAACGAGAGTGTTGGAGGAGGCATTAAGGGCAGATCTAATGGCGGTGGTGCAAATACCTACACCGGCAGGAGCTGACGAAAGTAAATACTGCCGGTATCATCAAAATCGTGGACACACCACAGAAGATTGTGTCACGTTAAAGGACAAATTAGAAACCCTCGTTCAGGCGGGGCATCTTCAGAGGTTTGTCCAGAGAAGAGGGTCGTCAGGCAGAGCCAGGCCATCATCAGCACGACGAGACCCGCAGGTGAGGAATCAGCAAAGAGCTGATCGGAGCAGGAGCAGGAGTGCCGAACGGGTAGTCAGGGGAGTGGTCAACACGATTTCAGGAGGATTCGCGGGGGGTGGTTCAACGTCAGCAGCCAGAAAAAGACACCTCAGAAATTTGCACAGTGTCAGCCGAGCGGGCACGTCCAGAAGGTCTATGCCAACTATCACATTTTCAGATGAAGACTTTCACGCGCCTGATTTGGAGCAAGACGACCCGATGGTCATAACGACCATGATTGCCAGGTATCAAGTCAGCAAAGTCTTGGTAGATCAAGGAAGTTCGGCTAACATCCTCTACTGGAAAACATTCAGACAAATGGAAATATCAGAGGATGCCATTATGCCTTTCAATGAACAAATTGTAGGGTTTGCGGGAGAAAGGGTGGACACGAAGGGGTATGTCGACCTGAGGACTAGTTTGGGGACGGACAGGGGTGCCAAAGAAATGAAGGTGCGCTTATTGTTAGTAGAAGCCGATACATCCTATAATGTACTCTTGGGACGACCTTGCTTGAACACGTTCGGGGCTATCGTTTCAACTCCGCATTTAACATTGAAATATCCTGCGGATGATGGAAAAGTGTGTACTGTTCGGGCAGACCAGAAAATGGCGTGGGAATGTTACGCCGCAGGGTTAAAGGTGAAACCCCGAACGATTGCCTTCCAGAATAAGCAGTCAGAGGTTGCAATGGCGGAATTGGACCCCCGAACCCACTTGGACGAACGGGTAGAACCCTTGGGAGACATGCGTCCCTTCATCATTGCAGAGCAAGAAGAGCAGTGCACAACAATTGGGCGTAATCTCAATACCGATCAGGCCGTACTAGTGGAAGAACTCTTGTTGAAAAATAAAGATCTGTTTGCCTGGACAGCGACTGATATGCCAGGTATTCATCCTGACATAATATCACACAAATTGTCGTTGTTGAGGGACGCCCGGCCGGTGGCACTGAAGAAGCGGAGGCTAGGCAACGAAAAAAGGAAGGCGGTGAACGACGAAGTAGCAAAATTATTGGAAGCTGGCTTTATAAAAGAAGTAAAGTATACCACGTGGCTGTCTAATGTGGTTATGGTGAAGAAACCGAACGACAAGTGGAGAATGTGCACAGACTTCACGGACCTTAACAAAGCATGCCCAAAAGACACGTACCCTCTCCCGAGCATAGACGGATTGGTGGACGGGGTCTCAGGGTACGAAGTTTTAAGTTTTTTGGATGCTTATTCGGGATACAATCAGATCCCAATGTACCACTCCGATCGGGAGAAAACAGCTTTTATAACAGAACGGTCAAATTATTGCTATGATGTGATGTCGTTCGGACTGAAGAACGCAGGGGCAACTTATCAACGACTGATGGATAAGGTTTTCCAGAACCAGATAGGAAAATGCATGGAAGTATACGTTGATGACATGGTGGTGAGGAGCCGGTCGGTGGAGGAACACCTTCGAGATCTCGAAGAAGTTCTCAACCAGGTGCGAAAGTTCGGCATGAGACTAAATCCTCTTAAGTGCACGTTTGGTGTTGCAGCGGGCAAGTTTTTGGGGTTCATGTTAACCACGCGTGGTATTGAAGCAAATCCCGAGAAATGTCGAGCCATTTTGGAAATGAGAAGCCCAAGTAACTTGAAGGAGGTGCAGAGGTTGGTGGGCAGGTTGACGTCCCTATCCAGGTTTATACCCAAATTGGCCGACCGCATCCAACCAATTCTAAAGATAATGAAAAAGCAAGCTCAGGGTGAGTGGAACGAACGGTGTGAGGCTGCGTTTGCTGAGGTCAAGTATATACTTACTAATCCCCCGGTCATGAGACGCCCCGATTACGGTCATGACTTGCATTTATTTTTTGCGGTCAGGGAGGAGGCTGTTAGTGCAGCTCTAGTCCAGGAAACTCCAGAGTTTCGACCAGTATACTTTATTAGCAGGGTGTTGAAGGAGCCGGAAACGAGATACCAGCAGCTAGAAAAGGTGGTTCTGGCATTAATAATCGCCACTAGAAGACTTCGCCCATACCTACAGGGGAACCAGGTGGTGGTTCGCACCGATTATCCTATCTCCAAGATTTTACGTAAACCCGACCTGGCGGGTAGGATGATCGGTTGGTCCATCGAACTCTCTGAGTTTGGTCTAAGGTATGAACCAAGAGGTTCGGTGAAGGGGCAACATCTGGCAGATTTTGCAGCCAAGCTACCCGGAACGGACACAAATCATCAATCATGGGTTCTATCTGTAGACGGGTCGTCCGGCCAACGAGGAGGAGGAGCGGGTGTAGTGTTGGAGGGACCAAACAGAGTCGTCATCGAGCAAGCTTTAATCTTTCGATTTAAAGTTAGTAACAATCAAGCTGAGTATGAGGCCTTGATTGCAAGGTTAGAATTGGCACGTGACTTAGGAGTTAAAGTACTACATTGCAAAACGGATTCTCAGTTGGTGGAGGGACACATGAACGGCACATTTCAGATCAAAGACAATCAGCTACTCATGTACTTCCATAGAGCTAAACAACTTGCGTCGTATTTTGACTCAGTGGCAGTGCAACATATACCAAGAAGTGAGAATCACAGAGCTGACAGGCTGTCCAAGCTGACGACCGGGAAAGAAAAGGGTCAGTTGTCATCCTTAGTCAGGCAGGTAATTTTCAAACCCGCAGTTGATTGTTTACATATATCCTGCATAGCCGAACGAGACGATTGGCGAAGAGAGATTACTCTGCTGGTAAGACGGCAAGAGAAGGGGATAGCCCTTCGGGCAGAAGAAGCGAAACAAATCGCAAGGTATGTTATTGTTGGCGAAGAGCTGTACCGAAGGGGATATGTCACCCCAATGTTAAAATGTTTATCCAAGGAGGAATCTGATTATGTTATGCGGGAATTGCATGAGGGGATTTGTGGTAGACATGGCGGCGGACGGTCATTAAGGGCCAGAGCTTTGAGGGCAGGATTCTATTGGCCGACAATGGAAAAAGATTGTCAGGCCTTTGTCGCTAAATGTTTAGCCTGTCAGAAGCACGGGAATATTATTCATACACCAGCAACGGCACTTTCGGGCATAATATCACCATGGCCTTTTGCTCAATGGGGAATGGATATAGTGGGGCCTTTCCCAACCGGTCGTTCCCAATTAAAGTTCCTCCTAGTGGCAGTTGATTATTTTACTAAGTGGGTGGAAGCTGAACCCTTAGCTAAAATATCAGCATCTCAGGTACAAAAGTTTGTTTGGAGACTAATTTGTAGGTTCGGTTTGCTAAAATACATCATCACTGATAACGGCCGGCAATTCATCGACAAAAAGCTAGTGGCATTCTACAAGGAGTTGGGAATCACACCTCTAACCAGCTCGGTAGAGCACCCGTAGACGAACGGTCAAGCTGAAGCTATGAATAAGATTATTATTCAAGAGCTGAAGAAAAAACTGGGGGAGGCCAAAGGAGCATGGGTAGACGAACTGCAACAAGTACTTTGGGGATACCGATGCTCCCCGCACAGCGCCACTGGAGAATCCCCATTCAACCTGACTTATGGATCAGATGCAATGTTACCGGTCAAAGTCGGGGAGAATACACTACGCAGACATATAGCTGACATGCAGGAAAACGATGAACATCTCAGGAGCAATCTTGATGTTCTACCAGAACGGCGCGACATGGCGGCCGTTCAACTTGAAGCTCACAAAAGGCTTATTGCTCGACGTTATAACACCAAGGTCAAACCAAGACAATTTGTGGAAGGAGACCTAGTGTGGCGACGAACGGGAGAGGCAAGGAAAGATCCTACGCATGGGAAGTTATCTGCTAATTGGGAAGGTCCATTCAAGATAAAGGAAAATTTGAGCAATGGAGCCTACCGGTTGGAAACTTTAAGTGGCAAAGTTGTTCCCAATACATGGAACATTTCCCATTTGAAATTTTATTTTAGTTAACTTTTATGTAACTGTTCCATCAGGGGCACTTTTCTTTGAATAAAGATAGTTTTTCCACCATTTTATAATTGATTTCCGATCGGGTGATCCGAAGAGGGGAACGGTTTAAGTTAGAAAATTAACTTCAGTTTTCGTAAGTTAGATAATTGACTTCCGATCGGGTGATCCGAAGAGGGGAACGATTGAAGTTAGATAATTAACTTCATTGTTTGTAAGTCAGATAATTGACTTCCGATTGGGTGATCCGGAGAGGGGAACGGTTTAAGTTAGAAAATTAACTTCAGTTTTCGTAAGTCAGATAATTGACTTCCGATCGGGCGGAAGGAAGAGAGGAATGTGTGGAAACTAGCTAAGTTACCTTCATTCATACTTAGAAGGTCAAATAATTGATTTTTCTAATTCTCGTCAACCGGATAATAAAGCAGGAGCAAAAAGGATAACACAAAAAGCAACATGTTACTTCAACCAAAATGCAACTGGGCACAACCATTCAAGTACTTAACTACCGGAAGATAAAATCCGTACAAAACATATACGTATAGTCACAACAACTAAGTTCTTTTTTACAAGAAAATGTAATTAAAGTGGTTTAGCACGGTCGGGTGCAACATCTGACTGGTCGGGTGGAGTCTGGTCATTAGCTGGAGAAGCCGAACCGCTAAGATCAACGAGAGCCCCATTCACTAACACCTTCATTATATCAAAGTCTGGATGTTCAAGTGGGGTGTTGAAAAAGTAGTGGCATTGCCCTATTCCTTGCTAGAATCCCAGTTCGCGCTCTTGGCAAACTTGGTCTTCTAAGGACGCTTTCTCTGCCAATAAGAGATCTCGATCAGCGACAATAGCATCCTTGTCCTTCAGCAGTTCGGCATTGGCAGACTTAACCTTTTTTACAGTCGCCTCTAGTGTGTCAATGGACGAGCGCAAAGATGATACCTCTTTTTGAGAATTTTCTAGGGCAGTCTTAGCTTTAACTCGAGCATCCTTAGCAGCCTTAGTCAATTCTTCCACGCGGCGGTCAGAGCGACATTATCTTTCTTCAGATCGGTGACCTTCTGATTAGCGGCTTCCAATTCGACCACCAGTAAAGGCTTAGTAGTCCCAGCAGCGTAATTCATGCATATGCCTGCCCGCATCATTAACTCATATGCCATGTTATACGCTTCAGTAGGCGTCATACCTTTGAAAGGGGCTTGCTCCTCGGGTGTTAAGTTGAACTGCACCCGGTCGGCCACGTGCACTTGGGTGTCCAGAGGACCAATCAACAGCGGACCCTTCACTTTTTGTCTCTTGGGAGGAGAAGGGGTCTTTTCAGTGGTTTTTCTTTTCTGTTTGGTCTTTTTAGGGGGCGGTTGAACCACCTTCACGTCCTCAGCAGTTTCAAGATTTGTTATAGGAGGAACACCTCCAGCTGATCCCCCGGCAGGTGAGGCCGTTGATGTTCCTCCTCCAGCTTTCGTTAATTCTCTCTTGCGGGCCATCAGGCGCGCAAAGGCCTCATGTTGCTCCATCCCGCTAAACAAGTCTGCAACACAGAAGGCAATTTAGACAAGTTAATAATCACCGTTCGGCTAAAGAAAGAGTGCAGAATCTTACCGAACACTCTATTCCTTAAGATGTCATCGTCAGTCCCGATCAGTTCAATTAATCTACGGGACGACGTCTTTCTCGGTAACAAATCAACTTGGCTTATGACATCCAGCTCAGCTTCGGTCATATCTGTCTTGGGCCAGGAGTCGACTCTGTTGGGGTTCTCAGTCCAGTACAATGGGAACTTTGGTTGGCCATTATCAAAAAAGTATTTTGGCCGACCGGGATCTCGGATGGCAATTTTGCAAAAGTTAGACTTAAACTCCTTATACGATGAGTTAAAGGGGGAGAATTATTGTTTATCCTTTGCAGGAATCAAGGATATCCATGATCGGTTTGGGTTAGGCAAAGCACGAAAGAAATGAAGAAATGCTTTGGGTGTTGGTGTGAGTACCAGGCCAGCACACAACACACTGAAGGCTTGCATGACAGCCCACCCGTTCGGGTGTAGCTGAACGGGACTAATATTTAATTCTCTCAACACTCCCATTTGAAATTCTGAGAAGGGTAACTTAACTCCTAGATCGCGAAACAGAGTAATATATGCATAGAAGAAATCGGTCGGATAACCCTCTCGACCATGACAAGCTCGCTCGTTAGTTCGGCAAACTACAAAGGTATAGTCATCTATATCCCTAAGAGTACTTAAGATATCTATTTTTTCCAGCAGATGCCTAAGCGATGCAGTAGATATAAAATATGGAATATAGTTCTTAACCTCATGCGGTGCCCAATCGTATCCCTGTACTATGGGCGGCGGAAGGACGGATGTCCACATGCGTGAATTATCATAATTAAATGCCACGCTATTCCCGGACGAACGGGAAGAAGTAGCAGAAGAAGAACCAGACGACGATGAGGTGCCTACCCCATCATCGTCATACCCCCGCCCTTCCCCCCTAGACCTATTAGATGACTGAGAGGATAGAGACATTTACCTGGAAGGACGACCGAGCTGACAAAGAGTTGGGTCGGGAAGCGCAAACAGAGCAACGAAGAAGCAGACAAATGCCCAGGGACCACCCCGCTATTTATAGCCGCATAAAGCGGTTTCGAGCACGCATCTCAGCCGTTCATAATGGTGCAATCTAACGGTGCTAAGTTCGTGACGGTTCAAATTTCTAGGCAGCAAACTGACGAATCAACCTGCACCGTTGATCTCGCTATTATCGTAGGGCTCTCAATGCTTATGTGTTCAAATTTCAATGTTGGCGGGAAACCAAATCCGTAAACCCCTTCGCGTACTGCAAACGCTTGGGGCTTGGGGGGCTTATGTATGATAGGGTAACTGGACACAATAGGGTGATCGGTCACACCGGCAGTATGATCGGGTTTACTAATAGAATAGAGGAGCGCGTTAGCAACGTAGGATTTGGAAGAGTTGAGGGGATCGGGCGTGCCGACTATATGATCGGGTGGGCCGACGATATGGTCGGGGCACAGGAAAGAGAGTTGGCATAATGCCTAGCATAATGCTGAGATGTGAGAGGATCGGGCACACCGACTGCATGGTCGGGTGAGCCGACGATATGG
>NW_014543793.1:6644-21886 GCF_000741045.1 Vigna radiata var. radiata | reverse complement strand
CTAAACACAGACAGTTGCAGCCCATATCCAAACTGATCACCTATAAATAGGAGGGTAAGCAGTCAGGTAAAGGGTTGGATTTTTACTCATTACTACGACACTCTTGTTGTAACCTTGCTGACTTGATCGTCGGAGTGCTAACTTGCAGGTTGCAGCCGTTTGGGTAAAAAGAGGTAGGAATCCTGAAACACTTGATCAGAGAAATTCAGTTCGTCGTCGTGACCTATAGGCGATCGGTGTCTTGGACCCCCATCCAAAACACTTATTTATAAAAGTACATGGTGAACGTTTCATATAGGTGAAATTAGATTCTAACAGGCATTATAATATTGGATAAAAGTTAATGTTAAAAATTAAAAATAATCTCTACATTAGTTAATAATGGAATATTTGCATCGCATACAGTGGTTCGATGAGTGACAGGAAAATTGCGTGATGTTTATTTTTCGTAGTTTTTTATAATCTCTATGTAGTGTAGTGAAGGGGAGCATCGATGGACCATCGGGAAGTAGGAAAGGTCGATCGAGAGAAGAAGGAAGATGATCGGTAAATGTAGTTGCAATGACAAAAAGATAGGGGTGAAAATCACGGATACGTTATTAGTGGTTATTAATGTGGTGCGAATCTTGTGGGTAAAGTTGACAACGGTTACATAATTTAACATCTATAAATATGAGAACACCTAGCCAGGTATGACTCACTTTTTTTATTACACTTATGCTGGTTGTGTGGTGACTTTGCTGAGTCGGAATGTTAATTTGCAGTTCACAACCGATCGACACCGGTGGTGAAAAGATTCGAAGGATAACAAGAATAGCAGTCGAGGTAGCGGAGATTGTGTTCGATACTTGAACCTTACATCCGAAACACTCTACAATTTCAAAGTTTTTCATGATTTTTTTTCTAAAAATAATTATAATATTAATAAGTTAATTAATTTAACTTTCATTCATAAGAGTTTAAATAATATAAAAAATAGATAACGACAATCAAAAGTTGACTTAATCAACTTTCTTGCACATGACAAATCGTTCACAATAATTTGGAAATTCTCACCAATAATTTGAACCTAATAATATCTAATGTTATTCCAGTCAAAATGATATAAAATTGAAATTTGTTTTTATTTTAAATATTAATATATTTTAATTCCAAATTTAAAATAAATAAATAAATATATATTTTATGTCTGATGTTTTAAAATTATATTTGAGTTGGAAAGTGTCAATTTTAATAAAAAAAGCATGTCTATTTATGTCTAACCCATACAAATCAAACAGAAAAATATAATAGTATTTTTGTAATTAACTTATAAAAAATTATCTTTGACTTATTAGACTAAGACGTTAAAAATCATTCTTTATGCTTAGTTATACATAAATTGTTTAAAAAACCATAACACCTTTTCTTTTCACTTTTCTCATTGCGTGAAGAGAACCCTCGACGTCTGCATGAAGAAAAATGATTTTTGACAATTTTATTTTTAGTAAATTTTATTAGGTTATATTTAAATGTAGAATGTTGCATCTCACATATTAATTAGAGTTGATGAGATTTAGTAATTAAAAACTTCAAATAATTATAACTTTTGTTACAAATATGATGTTACTAGACCCACATACAAGAACTGCAAGAAAAGTATAACATATATTCTATTACCTAAGATTCATTAAGATTTATTCGCAAGAACAGCATAATACAAAAGGGTTTCTTTTCTTTTCCCAATTTATCAAAGTATATATATGGTATATAATTCCATGAATTCATTTATAATCTTAAATATGAATACATAATTTCTGGAATTTAATTAATGCTAGATGTTTACATTTTTTAGAATAAGTGCTCCAATGTGAACTATGTTATATATATTGTGTCTAATAGGTTGAGGAAGAATGAACTGCACATATATGCTGAAAGCCAGCCTCTCGTAAACCAACCTGTATTAAGTTGTTCGTATCTTTCGGATTTGCAAAACTTCTTTTAAGTTTGACTTACTATTTCTTTTCATAGTTTTCTTCCTTTGAATTAGGCCAATTTTATAGTGTTATAATGTTTATGTGCTATATATAATCGTGTGTTGTCCTTAGACCATCTAACATGTCATCATAACTTAATTTTTCCTGTTTTTTTTAAAAAAAGAAAACTGAAACACTTGTTTCACACTATATTTTCGGTGAATTATTAATTATTTTATAAGTAATATGCCTTTTACGTGACAATTATTAAAATTACTTTTGACTTGATGTATTATAAATATATAATGGTTGTAACATCCCAATAAATATAACCAAAGCTATAATTTATTTTAGGAGTTAACATGAACAATAAAGGAGAACAGTAGTGAATAAGCATAGAGGTGAAAGAGATAGGAAAATATCATTAAAATTTAAACCTCTACAACAGTTAGATTAAATACAGTATTTACAAAATAGACCGAACGGTTTTACAAAACCAGAACCGGACGGCTAATTAACTAAAAGAAAATAAAATAAACTAGTCTAAAGGCCGGATGGGTCTGCATAGCTTTCAGGTACGGCCTCCACGGGTTGCTCAGCCTGCACAGCATCCTCCAGAGTGTCTTCCAAAGTAGCTTCCAAGGTATCCTCTGCTCACATCCCAAAAGGATGATCATTGCAATGAAGAGAATAACCGAACGGTCGGATACCGAACGGTAACATAGACAAAACACAACAGATAAGGGTAAGCTTATGTGAATTTAATTAATCATATTCATGTATTTTAAAAATATAAACACATCTCCCAAACACAATCATAATTACAGATTATTAACACCAAAATCAACATATGCACATCTTTAGACTCTGTCTAGACGGTATGACTATGTATGCTCGCCGCTCTTTGCACCCGGGTGGACCTGGCTGGAATACACTCATCAGACCGCCACCCGAGGTTAGTCCAGTGGAACCACCTCGGTATAGAAATACCCTAAGGCTAAAGGACCTCCTGCCATTCCCACGCATGAGTTACCCTTCTCTACTTGAGATGGTGTAATCACAGAATATCAGGATAGAGTCAGAACCTGAGCCTTAGCCATGGTCATACTACACTAATCTTCATCAATTATGAGACATTCCTCCATTGGAATTCCCTTACTCAGCCACATTCAATCAAGGTTCATTATCACTTCCAAACTGTAAGGATGTTAAGAGAAGTACCAAGTACCAAAGACTGAATTATAATTAATAGTGACCGAACGGTTTAACCGAAATGGGAAACTGAGTACCAAGAATTTAAATAAGTGCCCGGACGGTCAAATCAAAGGTGAGACTGAACAACAGAAGAATGTCAAACGGTTAGCCGAATGGCCCGAAAAGGAATAAGACCGTAACCCAAAGGATTGACTATAAGTGATAGTCATCCGGACAGTTTGGCAAAGAATATTATAAAACAAGTACAAATCATGGTCGAAGGCTGGTCTATGACCAGACACTTCTCAAACAGACGGAATAAGAAAGGAGAAACTCTTTAAAGAGGTAAAAGAACTTTAGTCCACAAACCGGACGTTTCAATAAACAAAAGCTCACTAGACCATTCAGTCACTAAGTGACCGAACGGTTTCAAAAGAAGGAATATCAGATTTGCATATTTTACAATTTAAGTGTCAGCCTAAGGCCGAACACTTGTAAGGTCGAACGCTAGGTTTATGACCGGCGTTCTTAAGTAACTATCAATAAAACAATTAAAGGAACCCAACTAAGTTTAGTAAACACACTAGGTCGATCAGTCCGAACAGACCGAATGGAAAAAGGGAGGACCGGACGGTCCTAATGACCTTCGATCTCAGATTCATATTTTCTCTAAGTTTTATACATACTCATATCAGTGCAGAATTTATAGTTCATAATTATCATACAACTCATACAACAACATACCATATTTCAATCATAAGAAATCAAACAAACTACTTTAGATATCAAACATACATTAAATCAGGCATACATTCAAACCATACAGAGAAATTATAATTAAACTTTATAAGCTTCCCTTACCTCTAAATCCAGCTAGTACGTCTAAGGTTGATTGGTAGCAACTACCTCTTCTAANGTTTCCAAAGTCTAAAGTGAAATACAAAAGTAGGTTCAGAGGATTGGTTTACAGGTACATGCAAGCTTTAATGGTGCATGCATGCAGGAAAAACTAATGAGCTTCAAGGGTCCGGACACTTACCAGTTCCGAATGTGAATCTGGTTGGAACAGGTTGAAGCCCTTGGTGCCGGCAGCAACAATTCTGAACAGATGCAAGTGATCAGAGAAGAATTGGAGGTTAGAAATCTAGAGAGAAGGTTGGGAGGTTTTAGAGAGAAGGAGGAGAATTTGAGATTTTCAGAAAGTTTGAGTTTGAGGAAGAAGAAGATTGCATGGGAAAAGTGGCGTCAGGCTTCCAATCCCACCTTAAATACTGCCTCCACTTAGAACGTCCGGACCACTCCTAGCTTGCCACCTGACTTCCACTTCCTGGAAGTTTACATTCCTGCTGCTGCCACACAGATCACGAAGAAGGGAATTAAAAGCTTGGCAGAGTTGGTCTCCCACTTTATCAGGAAAGACCGGACGGCTGACACGTGTACTCCACTAAGGAGGGGAATTAAATGGGGTGTGACAATAGTAGTTTCCTTTAGTGTGACAATAATTAAAATCTTAAACTTTTATCTCACTCTTTCCTATAATTTTCTTAAATTAATTCATTTTAATAGTCTCATCTTAACTCATCAATCTTAACAGTAACTTGAATACAAACGAGTTTTGAGATTAAATTATATAGTTATATTCAAATTTAATTTATAAATAATTTTTATGAGAATAGATTAAGTATAAATTTATTGAATAAAATGATATACTAGAATTATTTATTATTTATCTTGATTAAGTCAATTAGGATTCATATGTTATTTAGGTGTTAAAACTGTTAAATATTATAGATATAATGTAAAGAGCACTAGAAAGAAAACTTCATTTAATTCAAATGAAGGGGAGTAGCTTATATAAGCTTACATAAAAAAAAAATAAAAAATAACGTAACAGTATGATAATCGACACTACAAAATGTTTTTACATGGTTTAACAATCCTATGTTGCATATTAACACCAAAATAAAGAACTCAACAAAGAAAAAAAGATAGAATTGGTTTTAAAACCTAGGACTTATTCAACTACTTAAACGATTAAATATCATGTGACATTCTCTCTCTTAAGCTGGATGAGTGTGCAGTACAGTTAGCTTATTTCAGTAGCTTTCATTACTTGAAGTAGGGCACGAAACTTTTCAAATTTCTGAAGTTCTAGTGGTTTTGTCTTAATGTCTGCAACTTGGTCCTTAGATTTGCAATGCCTTAGTCTCATAACTTCATCCTTCACCAAATCTATCTATAAGAAAGTGGAATACTACTACAATATGTTTATTTTTTTCGTAAAAGATTGGATAATTGGATGGTAGAGTTATTGTTACAGAGTATTATTACGCTGATGGCTTCCTTCTCTTATGCTCCAAGTTGACCTAGAATTCCTCAAACCCAAATACATTGACAAACAGACGATGCTGGAGCAATATATTCTGCTTTAGTAGTAGATAAGCTTACAATAGATTGTTTCTTGAAAGCCCATGACACAGTTCCAAATCCAATCTTTAGTATTAGACCAAAAGTACTTTTTCGATCATCCAAGTCCCTTACATAGTTGTAGGCTTAATACCTCCCTAGGTCTTCGTATTTGTGTGAAAATCTTAGTTCGGTCCTCAAGTTTTGAACTGTCTCAATTGGGTCATAATATTTGTAAAAGTGCACACATTTTACCTCAACCGTTAATTGATCTCAAACGGCGTTAAGTTTAGCTGACGTGGTATGCTGACGTGTTGGCTTAATCCCTTCTTGGTCCTCGTATTTGTGTGAAAATCTCAGTTCGGTCCTCAAGTTTTGAACTGTCTCAATTGAGTCATAATTTTTGTAAAAATGCACACATTTTACCCCCAATCGTTAATTGATCTCAAACGGCGTTAAGTTTAGCTGACGCGGTAGCCAGAAGACATGTTGACGTGTATTATTTAACTATATGAATTATTTTTTGAAAAAAGCAGTGTTTCACGTGGCATAATGCCTATTATTTAGTTTATTTGAATTAGGGATTTTATTCATCTCTCTGAGAATCAGGGATTTTACACAGATTATCTCGTAGGCTCAAAAAATAAAGTCACCGAAAAACTCGCGTAACCAGTGCAATAAGTCTCACAGCCTTTTCTGCAAATGAACCAACTTGGTAACCTATAGGTTCATCATCAGCCTTTAAGCTATTTATTCCACTGATAGTATAAGATAACTGTTGCATAGTGAGATCAGTTAGCGATTAGGGTAAAATGTGTGCATTTTTCCAAAAATTATGACCCAATTGAGACAGTTCAAAACTTGAGGACCAAACTGAGATTTTCACACAAATATGAGGACCAAGAAGGGATTAAGCCAACATGTCAGCATACCACGTCAGCTAAACTTAACGTNGTTTGAGATCAGTTAACGATTGGGGTAAAATGTGTGCAATTTTACAAAATTTATGACCTAATTGAGACAGTTCAAAACTTGAGGACCGAACTGAGATTTTCACACAAATACGAAGACCAAAAAACATATTAA
Organism: Vigna radiata var. radiata; assembly: GCF_000741045.1. Classification (NCBI taxonomy): domain Eukaryota; kingdom Viridiplantae; phylum Streptophyta; class Magnoliopsida; order Fabales; family Fabaceae; genus Vigna; species Vigna radiata. The sequence goes on along the minus strand of NW_014543793.1, from coordinate 15,245 downwards.
GCCTAAATTTTATGAAAGCCAGTAATCCGTCAAAAATAAGTACTTACTGACGACTTATTTTTATTATTGACAGATAAAGACCATAGGTAATTAATTCAAAATTTATACATGTATAATATTGTACAACTTTATCGTAAGAATTTCTTAAAACAAAAGCGAAAAATAAATAAATAATTTTATACATTTTATAAATAAGTTAATTTTAATTTACGATGAAATGAATTTATATTTTTATACGTTAATATTTGTCTTGATTTCTTAATAATATTATAAGAGAAATAGTCGATGGATATGATATTTAAAGTTAGGCTTTACAAGAGGAGGAGCTAATGGAGAAAATTTGGTCTGTCAATGAAAAATTGATTGTATTATGCATTTTTCTAGGGCCAGACAATTTATCACTTGACTCTTACAATATTTTTTTATTCATAAATAAAGATTATAAAAATAAATAAATTATTTAAATACAACATTTATAATATTTTTATATCAAAATAAGAGTGATAAAAATATACTCTGACAATTCTTAGAATAATATAATATTATAATGCCCTACCTACATTTAATTTGGTAAAAGATGAATTAATCTGGTCAAAAATGGAAACCAAATTGCAACTGTAAGTGCAGACCGTTGCAGTTAAGGTGCTTGCTGTTGTGATTATTACAAACAGCGCCACATTTCCGCTGTCAAAACATGAACACATTAATTGCGTCATCAATCATCAGATGAACCCATTCAACTATTAATTCATCAACAATTTCATAAATAATAATACCGTGAAAGATAAGTTATGATGTTACTTTGTTCCTTTAGTTGTTTTATTTAATTAAAAATAATTATCTAATGTGGATTATCCATGGTTGAAGATATTATGTATTTTCTATAAAAGTAACAAACTTTGATTGTATATTGTTAGTCTTTATTTTTAGAATAATTAAAAAATAATGAAGTTTATTAAGTAAAATGTGTGATAACTTAGAAAATGGTCTAAGAGAAGTGATTGTTTTTAAAAGAAAATACTATAATATTTTAACAGTAAAAGGTTTAGACTATAAATAAATTTTCTATTAGTAGAAATTCATTTTATAAAATCCACCATCTCTCTAGACTTTTTCTCTAAACTTCTCCTCTACATTCTTTTAGGTTTTTGACCTCAATCTTCATCTTTTTGAACATTAAAGACTGTAGACGTGTTCTTAGTGAAAAATTTTAACATTCATCTTATTAGAGTGCAGAGTAAAATAAGTTCATTTTTTTTTCTCTTTTTGAGATATTTTTCTCTTTAGGTTCTATGTAGGTTTATATAGCTATGCATGTGATTCCAAGGTGCTCTAAGTGAATCTTTGTTGTTTTGTGCTCATGGTGATATGTTTAGATTTCTAATTGGGGTCTTTATTGTCTAATTAGGTCATCCTATGTTAGATAGATCTCTAAGGAATACTTGTGAAAAATATGGTAGTTTAACCAAGGGAAGGTAATATTATTTTTCACCATTTGATCTATCTTTTCTTAATACTATGAATAAAAATCTGTGAAGTGGATGGTTAAATTGGTATATCTACAATTGCTGAATTGATTGGTATATGTGAAGTAGTTGAATTGGTAATGGTGAAATTGATGATTGAATTGGACGTAGAATTTGGTTGACTAATGATATGTGAATGAATAGTTGAACTTGCAAATTGAGTTGTAATTTGGGGTTAAATATGTGGGAAGGTAGTCAAGTTAAATGTATTGACATTGTGAAATGGTACCCTTGGCTCCAATTAGTTAATTTAAACAAATTGATGCTATTTTGACTTTTGTAGAGGAGAAAAAACTTTATTATGACTAGAAGTACTGCCTATTTTGCGTAATTTCACATTTGGGTTATGCAAACTCGTTGGACAAGTGAACCACTTATTGAGTAAGTGACAAAACTAAGTTTGGAAAAGAGATGAGGAGGCTTTATCACCAGACAAGCAATCCTCTTGTTATGCGAATTGTGTTCCTATTTCAAGTCATCTTGAGAAAATTGGGATTATAGATTCGTTGATTGTTGGATCGAGCTAAAACTTTGAGCTTGTCCTTGACATATAAACCTTTATAATGGCCATTTGGGACATTTGATTTGAGGTTTGTATAGTTAGAGAAGTTAGTCGTTTACAATTGTTCTATTTTAGGTTTTTTTTTAAGAACATTCCTACTTGATGTGTTGATGGGTTGTTATGTACTTATTGGTGGTCTTGGTTTGATCTTAGAATAAAAGAATGTATATAGTGAATGATAGATGTGTAATCATAGATGTATGTGACTTGAAATGTAAACCATGCCAATGTGATGAAATAATTATACACACACCGACACACACACACTTATGTTGTGGATAACATATGAAGTTTATTTGCATAGAGTATGATCAATGTTGAAATACAAAGAATACATCTGAGAATGAAGGTTTTGTGATATGTGATATAAATAAAGAGGAAATGATGAGAAGTATCAAGGATAAGAATCATATGAGAAGATTTGTATATTTCTAATTTTGATATATTGTAGCAGTATGGTGTTTTAAGGAGGAATGCCATATTGGTTAATATAGTGTTATGCATTGAGCAATGAATCCATTTTGAATTCATACTCTACTAGACTCACATACTTATATAAAGAATGAGGTTTAGGTGAAGAAAAGTAAAAAAAGGTTCTTATAGTTGGTTTTGGACCCTTTTTTGTTAAGCTATAAGTGAACTAACCTTTTCATAAGAAAAGGGGATTTAGGTGTCATTACTAGATTATAACATTTCAGGATTTTATCTTATGTGATATGTGCATGACTTGTGAGTATCTGATTCAATGCATAAATTCAGATATCGAGTCTAGAATACATATATTTTGAGTTTAGAACTATAATATATGATTACTTGAGAATGTAAGTCATATGCGTAAGGTGTGCATTCTTTATATTGATGTTTAAATATCAGTATCTTATAATATGTGATGGTAAAAATGTTATTAGCTTACACTACTTTTTGTGGTTGGTTGTAGTTTATTTGCCTGCAATTGTCTTATGGTGCATGTAGGAGAGTTGTGAAACAATGAAACTACATGATGGTTGGATAGTGTATAATAGATACATGGATATATAATTTTATATTGTATAGATACTCCATTCGATTGAAAAGCTTTATATATTCCAAAATAATGTATCATTGAGATTTCATGGAAAACTATAAATGCATGTTATATATAATATGTAATGATCTATTGTCTAATACCTAACTTGTAATAGTTGAGTTAAGAATATAAATCTACTAAATTGGAATATTACAATGCTTTGATTAAAATAATAATCATGTTTACTTAACTTTGAGATTCTTAAATAAAAATGTATTTATCTCAAAATTGTGGGAGTGAAAAACAAACCTCGTACTATTTGTTAATATAAAAATATGAATGTGTTTCAATTACTATTTTTCAACATTTTGATTAAATTTCTACTTTACGAAAATAAGTTTTTAATTTTTTTGACTTCTATGTATTATAAAAACAAATAGAACTGAATTACTTAATATATTTTTTATAATTTTTCTGTTTCATAATTAATATAATCTCATCAGGTGCAAATGTTATTTAGATTATTATTTTAGTTCCTCTTCTTCATGTTGTTCATAATGCATTCTTAATTTCATCGTATACACTTGTAATTCATTTCAAATTCTTGTCGAGATCAAATAAAGAATACACCACATATTTAGAACCTAAATTAAGAATCCACTTTACTTCCATTAGAAAGAAAGTTATAGCCAAATGCACCAAACCGATTAGGCCAGCACATGAGAAACTGATTAAATAAACTTTTACACCTTGGGACACAAATCAGCCATCTGCAACAAGTAGATAAATTAAATTATGCACTTAACCATTAAGTAACCAAGAACCAACATGGCATTTTGGACAGTGAAATTCTTTTTTCACATAAATTGACTCCTACATCTGTCATCAATTGAAGAAGCTAACAACAAAGGGAGACAAATGATTCAATAGCTATTTGAAGATCAACAGAGACAAAGTATGTCTGCTGCACATAAGTTTTCATTAAGGATCAACATGGAACAACTTAAATACTGTGTACATATTTGTCTCTAACATCTGATGAACTAGGAAATGGAAATGGCATCAAAGCAAGAGAAGCTAGCCTAGACCATCACCAACGACTGCAGGAGTGGTGCAGTGTGCCTTTCTTGCAAAGCACTGTTCCCCTCCTCAAGGCTTGCATAAATATAACCCTGAGTATTGTATACTGAATTCACCGTGCCACATATTGCGTAATAGATTCTCTTCAAAAGAAGTCTTGCAATAATAATGTAAAAATGTGACAATCTATACCTACAAGTACCACATACCAGTACCTGTACCACGTACCTGGTAACTATGATACAGAAAATTCAAAGTTATTCATTGTCACAACTTCTGGTTGTCACCCTCAAACAGTAATTGCTCCTACAAATTGAATCAAACAGGTTGCCAATTCCAGTGTCAGCCCACATTTAGCAGCCAAAGGTCTTTTCTTACCCTGAAATCTGTTTTGTGCAGGAACAAGAAGCTGTCACTGTAAGAACTACTCTAGAAAGAGTTATTTATTTTGTAGCACTTGTGTTAGTGAAGTTTCCCTTTTCTTTTTATGACGACATTGTTCCAGTTAATAACAGATCTACGCTGAATGAATCTTTCCTCATTTTTTTCTATTTCATTAAATGACATCTTGTTACTAAATAGTAAATATAGGTTACAGGATTCAGCCAAACTGGAAAAAGTTAAGCCAAAAAGATATAAATAATGAACAAAAAGCTTAAAAGGCCACTTGTGGAAAATATGGAAAATTGGAAACAAATATAACATGGATTATGCTTAAGTCAACTAGCTTGTCTATTAGGAAAACTACCAATACAAATAGTTCTTGCTCACATACAATTCAACTATAATCTATAGATTATCAGAAGAAGAGAGTAACATCACCCTCTGGCTGCAAGGATTTTATCCACTAATTTCTTGGAAAACATATTTTCGTACCCAGAAACAAGTAGAGAAAAGCAAACCACATAAATGAAACTAAAAAGATCATGAAGGAGAGGGAACCAATCATAAACTCCGATTTACTGAACACCAAAATGAATATGCTGCACCATTGCTTTTCTTCTTTGGAATCAAAATACTTATTTATTAAGTCTATATATTGATTCAGTAGGAAAACTATCTTGTGCATTGAGAAGATTCTCATGAAAAGAATGCCTATGGCAAAGACCAGAAATATTACATATTTGCTTTTGCCTTTGGTCTTTTCAGCATAACTGATCATACATATGACACTATCAGAGGTTCTCTGGAGCTGTCTCTGGATTTATTCTCGTAGTAGAAGTATAGTATCAACTGTGTCACTCCCAAAACAGTTCCTATCCCATTTGGCGCCTACAAATCAAGTAAAGATTTAGGTACAGTTGGACTGCAAATATAAGTCACCAAAATGAACATTCCAAACTAAAATGGGTATCCAAGAATTAATAGATAAAAATAGGAGTTGGAAGCAAACTTACATAAATGAAGGCATCATCGTTGAACAATCCATAAAGAAAGAAAGAGGTGCTCATTAGGAAGGTGGAAAGTGAAAGATAAAATGGCATGAATTCAACACTCTTTGTCTGAATGACCAATTTCTGAGAAATATAGCATGTAATGTAAGTAAATTGCCCCTAATTGATAATGCTCATATTATACATGGAAATTAAGGTAACAACACACTCACAATTATAAACAATGGAGAGGCAAACATCGAAATGAGAGACGCACAGCTCAAAAATCCCACAAAGAACCGACGCATTTGAATGTCATCTATTTCCAAGCTTCCAACTAATATGATTGCAAATACTCCAAGAACTGCCACCAATAATACAATCATTCTCACCTACTCAACGGAAGTATAAAATACAGTTTAAGAACTAACCACTGAACATTGTCCTCTATCATATAAAATAAAATAAAATAAATCTTCCAAATTCCAACAGTATCAGAGAGCTAACCTTCTTTGATTTCTCAACATACATCAGGAAAATAATTATATACACAAACTGAAAGACTGCTCCAATTGAGTTAACAGTTGTAACCAACAAATTATCAGCAGATATCAGAGGTGTGCCATACCACATGCAGATCAAGCAGTTCAAGAGCGAATAAATATATGGCAACCCTGAGAACATCTCCGTCGACCCATTTCTGATAATTCTCCTAAATGTGGGTCTGCGTATTAAAAACAGAACAAGAGTTACACTATGAACACAAATAAACAAAAAATTCTTCTGAATTCAACAGTTCTTCAAAATCAATAATGAAACTTACATGGGAGACACAAACAACCCAAAAGCAAACAAATTCCCTGCACAAATAAGCAAGTTAATATAGTGCAAATGTGACGATCAACAACTAAAATTGGTCTGCTTTTAATATAGCAATCATCAAAGCACCTGCAACCCCAGCTGCATCCTTGGCAACTGTACAAATGGAAAAAACAGCAAACAGAGACATTGATGGATCCTGAATCACCAACTCCAGATAGGCACAACAGGGTTAACTAAATGAAATCAAACCCTCAATTAAGCAAATTATACGATGAACTTTCTATTTGTAACAAATTTTGAGGCATAGACTTGAAGTCGTCCCCTTTCTCTCACCCAGGTACCTCCTTTGTCTCTTTCTTCAAAATCAAATTTATGATTAACGCTAACCTCATATATATCTATATATCTCTCTATATAATATATATTTATATATTATATTTATATGTGGTTGAAGCAATAGACTTCACAAATAAAATAAAATATAATAACTTTCGAGCCACGAAAAAGAAACCAATTTGCATTTGAGATTTGAGTTCGTCCACATGTTGTCAGAATTTTGACAGCACCTTTTAGCCTATAGTGAAATTGGAATAAGGATGAGCTGTTAAAGGATTAGAACGGTGATGAAAATATAATAACGCCAACGTTTTCTCTTTCTAGTTTCTATAATTATTTTCATTTCACTTTCGTCTTTTTTTATATTTAAAATTTATAAACTGATTTTCATAAATTTTAATAATAAACACGTGCCTTATTTTTTATATTTTTACAAATAAGATCAACCATTTTATAGATAAAATATTTACTGATTTTATTGAGGAGTACTAAATTAAATGATGTTACGTGTAAACAACTAAAAAAAGTTTTAATAATTTTAATATTTATCGTGGTTGAGTAGGATTTTTATTCTTAATTCTTTTGGATATGTTATACGAATATTCTTTGTAAATATGAATCACGAGGGGAATAAACCAAACCACTAACAACTTATCTGCTTCATTTTCACTTATTGTTGTAACATTTGAAAAAAAATGTCTCCCTAAACTTATACAATTAGAGTAATTAATCATCACAAAAGAAAAAATAACACACAATAAATAACAAAAAAGTAATGGTAAGCTAGAGTACAAATAAACAACATATCATAATTTAGATTGACAAGTATTAGCATTCAATACCAAATAAATCACACAACCAAAAAACCGCTATACTCAATTATCCGAATATGATGCTAATATAGTATAGTTGTCAAAACGGGTAAACCGATTCAACCCGGCCCGGCCTATCACAGGTTGATCACTTAGTGAGCCAACCCAACCCGACTCACTTATTAGTAAGCTGAAAAAATTTGAACCCGACTCGACCCACCACGAGTTGGTGAGTTAAACGGGTTGACTCACTAGTTCACTTAATTATAAGGCTTTTTTAAATAAAAAAAATATAATTTTTTTAATTCAAATCTAAATAAATTTTACTCTAAAATGATGTTAAACTCCAACGGCAATTAAAAATAAATAAAAAAAATATTATACAATCCAAGCGTAATCTTAAAACAAGCGCAAATGCTGAACAAATAAGTTTTGAATATTGATAATTGTTGTATCACTTGTCCATTTATAATATTAGAGTCCTGAATTGATAAATCTATAATATTTTTCTCTCTTGAAACATCTTTCTTTTCATCCCCATCTAGAATATAATAAAAAAATGCTAAAAAATGATATTGAAACACAAAATAATAAATAACAAAATTAAATTAGGTGGGTTGGGGAGCCAACCTAGCTCACCACGGGTTCAACTTGGGTGAGCTGGGTTCTAAGTGAGCCGAGTTGAAAACGAGCCCTCATAAAAAAATTACTTTTTTTCCAACCCAACCTGGCTCAAACCCGTGGTGAGTCGGGTTGGCTCACGTGTTACAACCCATTTTGACAGCACTATAATATAGACTACTGAAGGCATGTACTCATGGTAATATTTATACTCTAAAGAGTTATAAACAAGGATAACTCGACCTACTACCCATGAGGTAAATCTTCCACTCCAAAAACCTAGAGGGCTAGCGTAAAGACCTCCTGCCATTCTCCCCGTCACTCCATTCAACTTTACTTGAGTTAAATTTGAATACTCATTGAAATTCTTATCACTATACCACTTTCATTCTCATATAAACCATATATATATATATATATATATATATATATATATATATATATATATATATATATATATATA
>NW_014543793.1:4357-5859 GCF_000741045.1 Vigna radiata var. radiata | reverse complement strand
AAGCCTATACACAATAGAGAATGATCTTATTTTTGCTTCTTTTTCTGCATCATGTGCTTGTTTGCTGAGATTATAGTACTCCTCCACTGAAAGTGTCACCCAATTGGATGAATCCACTTCGGTGTTGCTCTTAGGTGCTTGACTCTCTCGCAATGCTTTAGTTGCTGCTATTGCCAACCTTTCAGATGCCCTGGCAGCTTCTATCTCCATTTCAGCTGCTAGTAATTTGCCCCACAAAATGAGAACGTGAAACTATCCCCACAAGTTTTACTTGTTTCTTATACAAAGGTGAATTTTGCAGCACTTGATGTGCCTCTGTCTGCCAAATTAGGAAAATAACACCAGTTCCTGTTGACTTTACTTCCTCAAGTGCTAGCTTTCTCTATGTTAAGCTTTACTTCCTCAAGTTCCCTTTTGGTGTAAGTTTTGAAGTTCGAATGTGGTTGGATAGAAAAATGTGCGGTTGTATTGGAAACCTCCTAGTTCTGTTTAGTAGTAATTTATTGGTGGATGCTGCTGAATATTATACTAAAACGTTAGGTGTTAAAGAGATGATGCAGAATTGAATTTTTGTTTTTTTAAAATTGTTAGATATTCAATCATGATAACCCAGTTGTTTAGCTGTACAAGAAATTTAGCATATACTGCTGGTACTGTCTTCACTGTATTATAAATATGAAAGGTAGTCTGTCATTAGCATTTTGGAGGGTTTACTGTCAATGCCTTATAGTTGTTTATTTGCTATAAGCCAAACTAATANTATATGTTTAGGTACCCGTTTTTGGAGTATGATTTGAATCTGTAATCCATGTAGATTGAACTGAAGTTTTTCATTTCAGTTTTACTTTGGGCTACACATGAATATAATTAGAACTTTGAAACTGGTACAACCACCCTAGAAATAATAATTAATGTGGGTATAGTGAATGAAAGGATTGAGATGCAGGACTTGAAACGCGGGAAAAGTTGGACTTTGTAAAGTTGGAGAATTGTTGCTAACTACTTAGCTAATTGAATAAGGAGCTTTTTTGGGAGAAATTAAAGTAGAATATAGGACAGAAGAACTAATGCAGAGGTGCCAAAACTTTCACAACAAATAGAGTCTCTTTATGTAGACTTAATGCACTTGAGAAGTTTTCTGGTTTTTGGAATCTATCCAGCTTAGAACTCACCTCTGGACATCTTTTAATTCACTCCTAGAGTCTTGTTCACATCTCAATTGTTGTCCCAGAGTCAGATTACATGATTACAGTCCAATTTGATTCTTATGCTTGAATTTGGTTGGTGCAAATGGTTAAAATTGGTGTTAAAGAGCAACTGAACCAATGATATTTTGATTTAATCATATTTAGCATGTGCTGGCAGCTTGTACAACTCATATTTCATAAAGAAAAGTTGTTGGAACCATAAAATTGTGATTGTAAACACTTTTGTGCAAAATGACAATTGAAACCACCAATTTTAAGCACTTTTTCTGGTATAGTTGCAGATTTTTTATATTG
>NW_014543793.1:0-1202 GCF_000741045.1 Vigna radiata var. radiata | reverse complement strand
AGATTTTTTATATTGAAAGCTTGTTGTGATTACTGCATCAAAGTTAGTTTGAATTTGGTAGCAAAAGCTAGTTCTGTACCTATCCTTTCAATACTTATAAGGCTAATGCCACTATGTTCTTTTTAATAGGAAAATAAGGAAAAGGAACTCCAAGCCAAGGAGGCTGATTTCAGAAGAAGGGAACAGGTATGCAATGTGATTTTTGGACCTCTATTTGCACACTTAGTCAAACTTTACCAATCTACCAAACAAAACCGATATTTACAAACCTATTTTCTACTATACACATAAATGNTAAAGAANCCTAAAACTAAAGAGATAATTAAGCTTTCAATATCATCAATGCCAGGGATATAATGAATCTAGGCATAGTAAACAAGTTCCCAAATATTGATTGGTTATGAATCATAAACCANCATGAACNCTGGTCAACCGNCAGTGGTGATCCCCAATCTTCAGTTTAATGACTGGTTGTTTGGCTTTGCAAGCCACCAAGATATTTCTTTGCATGGTAATTAATCAATTTTTCTGTAGTGACTGCTTGGACTTGATTGGATCTGTTTGGCTACTTTCCCTTGCTATCTCTTGCTTAATCAAAACAGTCATAAATGACCCAAAGCCTCATAAAAGCATGAGGCATTTTCATTGATCAGCAATGAAATGCTAAGCAAATTAGTAACAACTTGGTAGATGTTGGAACTGGAAATTTATTTTCCAGGAATGTATTACTATAGTTTAGGTGAGGGTATCCTTATTAAAGTTTTTTTAGAGGAGCTTGAGATGGGGAATGCTCTTTTTTTAGAGGCTTTTTCTGCATGTTTCATCTATCTGATTGCAAAGTTTTCCTAGTAGCAAATTCTAATCCGACTAAAAATATAAATTACTATTTGCAAAGGGATCTACAGATCATATTTCATTCATGCAATGTTATAGTTTAATACACTAATCTAGGTTACACCAATATATATTGAGGCAATGACCCTTGTTGCATGCCTATTACAGTAGTCAATGTGTAAGTACTCTATAAAAGAGGACTTCACTATAGTAATAAATAATACACATGACCCTTGTTGCATGCCTATTACAGTAGTCAATGTGTAAGTACTCTATAAAAGAGGACTTCACTACAGTAATAATACTCTGCATGAACTTTGTTGCATGCCTATGACAGTAGTATTCAAATTTCCTTCCATGTTCGACTT
>NW_014543792.1:78918-82253 GCF_000741045.1 Vigna radiata var. radiata | reverse complement strand
GGTGAATCTAGATGAAAAATGGATGAAGAATGGAAAAGCAAACCCTAGAAAAGATGAAAAGGAGCCTAAGCATCCAAGAGATCCTCTCTAGAGAGTGAAATTAGGTCTGGCCGCCCCCTTCTGTCAAAAGAATGCATCTAAATTCGCAATAGGGCTATTTATAGGTGAGGAGCGAAACAGAAAACAAGCCCAAGCCCAGCAGACAATCGTCCGACGGAACAAGTGTAGCGCCCGACGGTTTCCCACAAATCGCACTATCGCCCGGCAGTAGGGGTCTACCGCCCGGCGGTTTCCCTCAAATCGCAAAACCGCCCAACGCCAACGCCAAGTGCCTGCTCCTCGCCCTGGACCGCCCGACGATGGAATTTGCCGCCGAGCGGTGCCTCGACTCTTTAAATCTTCAATTTTCTTCTCTTTTCTTTAGTCCAAGACCTTTATCTTCAACTTCATTCTTCACTTTCTCCAAAATACTACAAAACAATGCAAAACAAGCATAATATCGCTAAAAACAACTTTTGACTCTCTACAGACTCATTTATTGAGTTTTGCTTGATTCTATGCTCATTCCAAGTAGTAAAGGGCGTAATTTGGTCTAGAATGACATATAAAAATAACTGTTTTTCAACCTTCATCACCAAGTCTGTTTGTTGCTTGCTTTCTTGAGTGCATTGAGTTGACATTGTTTACCTTAGACACTTGAGAGAAACATTAATAGTGTGCATCTGTGAGGTTTTATTGCTTTTGATTCACCTCTTGAGCTGATTGATCATTCTGCCATGTCTTGAATTGCTTGGATGACTTCATGAGTATCTGTTTTCTCTCATTCTGTGTCGGATACTGGCTACTTCCTTTCTTTGTCCAAATTTCTTGAGGACTGTGTAATTCTGTTTCTATCCTAGCTAGTCTTTGTTTTTGTGTGATGAGTCTGTGCCAATTCCCTGATGTCCGTTGAACTGTTCTCTGTTTTGTGTATTGATTTTGCCCAGTAGTGCAAAAGACTAAGTGTGGTCTATTTTGATGAGTCGATATTTTATTGATTTCACTTAGCTTATTGTACCGAATTTAATCAGGGAATTGTGCTTAATTGTCCAGTATTTCCCCGTTTTTCCTAATTCTGCTTAATTTGGATGGAAATTCGTATTTTCACTAATTTGAATTTTCTAAGCTGATTAATTGCATTTTTGGTTGCAGGGAAATTTTGGGAAACATCATTTGGAGCATTAGGATGGTGGCGTGCACATTAAAGACTCAACATTTAGTTATTTCAATTTTAATTAAATTGTAACTTAGTTTTCTAGAAACTTTAATTAGGATTTTGTGTATTGGGCCCTTTTTGTGGCAAAATTGTAGAAGCCCAATGTAGGACACTTGGCATAGACTTTAGGGTTTCTTTTATTGGTAGACCCCACCAATTTTAGAGCAACTTTCGGTCATGAAATGAGGAGACCGTCCACACACATTTCNAAGCCCTCACTTTCACACTTTGCATGGGTTTCATGAACTTCCTCCTTGGGAGCTTGTAGGGTTTCATTTTCTTTGAGCTATGGAATTACCAAGATCATACTTTTCTTCTTCTCTTGCTTGAATCTTGATTGTCTTTGCTTGGTGGTGATGAAAACTATCCCATATTCCACTTTGTTTCTTGCTCTTTGAAGTTGAAAGTATGAGCTTAAGGTTGTTTCTTTGCATTTTCATGATGGGTCTTTGGTTTGGATGAACAGCTATTTCGTTTTTCTTCTCATTTGCTGCCATATTTTCGTATTTACTTTGGTTTTCTTGGATTGGATGATGAAAATGAAGTTCTTGATGGTTTTTGGAGTGAAAGAAGCTTGAGTTGGTGTATGGGTGTTTGAGTTTTGAACCCTTTCTTCTTGCATTTCATTTTTGATGTTTGGAATCATATTTTGAGCTGGACATTGTGTTTCATGATGGGGGCTGGACGGTTTTGCAAAAGGGGTTTAGGGATTCCATTTTGTTTTCATTAAAAGTTTGAAGAAAAGTGAGAGTTGGGTTGGTTTGTAGTAGTAGAACTTGGCTTTGTTGTTCTCGATTCACTTTGCAATTGAAACCTTGGGGTATCTTGAGTGTATTCTCGGTTTGGAAGGGTGGAGAAAGGTTTTGGAAGCTTGTTTGGTGGAGGAAAACCGAAAATGAGTGTAGTAAGAAGAGAGAAGTGCACATTTAATTTTTTACCTCATTTGGCCATGCACAATATGAAGCACATTTACCATAGAAAGAATATTTCCCTTTTGGTCTTGACCCTTTGCTAGCTTGACGTGAATTGCATTGAAGAAGAGGATGGTTGTGTTTGTTTTTATTCCCTTTGACTTTGCACATGTGGCACCTTGGTAGAAGAGATTATAGAACCTTTTGGAGTGTGGAATATGGAAGGCAACGTTTTTTTTAACCTTGGAAGAGGAGTGAGTTCGGCAATTTAGTTTTGGTAGGGAGAGAGAACGTTTCTTTGCTGCATGGTAGGAGAGAGAGCATGGTTTTATTGTGTGTGGAAGGCACATGTTCACTTTCTTGGAGAATGAGGCACATGGGACAAAAGGAGGCAACATATGAATGCGCCATCTGATTCCCTTTTGTGATTCCTTGGTTGTCCTTCTTGGCAGCCTTCCTTAGCTATATGTACATGGTGTCTCCTATTTATTAAGAACCTACAAAACAAAGTAAAGGTTATTTAGCAAAGAGAAAGATGCTAAGACTTTAGAAAGAAAAGATTAAGTTTGTATTCAACTTCCCTTTCATAGTCTTAGTGTGGTTGATGCTTCTTTGGATGGGAAGTCCCTTTTGGGGTTGCCATCATTCCCTCCCTCTTTAAAAAACGATTTGTCCTCAAATCAAGAAGAAAGAAGAAGCACAACTTTGGTGTTTATTTTCCTCCTGGGTCAAAGATATATCTACAAAAGATAGCAAAATTGAGTATAATGAATAAGAGATATGCAAAGAGAAGAATATGAAATGAAGGTCTTGTGACAAAAAAATTATTGGAAGAAATCTTGGCCTTTTTGTTTTCACTTTGTTTGGAACATTCCCCATGATGAAATGGAGAATTAAGGTGATGTTTTGGAGAAGGATAGTCAAGATATTTACCTGCTAAGGAAGGAGTTAACATCATGCATACCTTTGACTCCTTTTTCTTTTCTTGAGAAGGTTGCTTGTCCAACCTATTTTCTTTTTGTATTTCTTTTTCAAATTTTTTCTTTGATTTTTATCTCATCCTCTTTCACTTGTTCAGGTGTAAGAGGAAGCAATGTGATTTTATTTCCTTTATGAAGGAAAGTTATTTTGTTGGTATAGCCATCATGAGTGGAACTATGATCATATTG
>NW_014543792.1:72790-77863 GCF_000741045.1 Vigna radiata var. radiata | reverse complement strand
CATGCATCCTTTGATCTCTTATGATGGATGTCCACCAATAAAGGGCTGGACCTTGAAAGGTTAAGGTGGCTAGGGTCACTCTCCTCCTGTCATCTACGTTGTAGCATTCAAAAAATTGTCCAACCTTCATCTCCCACTCAAAGTATTCTTCAACATTATCTCTACCATAGAAAGGGGGAAGGTCAAGCTTAGGTTCTACATGATGGTCTCTATGGTTAGGATGATGCCTAGGAGGGCGTTGATAGTGATCATAAGGTTGGTAAGTATGGTGATCACTATGATGGGAATGATCATCTTGATCATGATTTTGCCTATGAGAGTGATTCCCTTGTGTGTGCCCGCTTTGATTGATAGCAAGATTGGCGACCATTTGCTTTAGCTCATTCAACTCAGCCTTGGTTCCATTGAGTTCGTCTCGCAATTTTATGTTCTCTTGATCTTGAGTGACATTACCTTGAACACTAGAGTGACTCATGCTTGTGAAGTAGAAAAATTCTTTTCACAAAAATTTGAAAGCCTTTAACAAGTATGAATCAAAACTTTTTGAAAAGAGAATTTGCTTGTTTTTGGTGAATGACTTCTATAAAGATTCTAGAGGTGAAGAAACCGAATAGCTCCCAGGAAGGAGAGGTGAGTCACAATGGACAAGCTTAGAAACCTTGTCCTCCCTTAGCCAGAGTGTCTCCCGACGTTTCTCACCCAAGTTTCTAGATAGAAGTCTTTCAAAACCTTTTGAATGCAAGGATGCTATGATCCTAGAAACCAAACGAAGGTTTAACTAAATGAAACGCGCTCCTAAGTATCACGGAGACTTAAAACATAAAAGTCAATCAAGCAAAGTAAAGTAAATGAATGGAAATGGAAGACAATGATAAACGACCCTATGTGAAAGTGCAAGTGACACTTGGAGCCCCTTGACACACTTTCACTCTAAGAAGTGGGAACTAACTATTACAATGTTGCTTAATAGACTTGGAATTGCTTGAAAAGCATTTTCCCAAGTTACTTTAAGTTTGAAAAAAAAATGTAAAGCAAATTAAACTTCAAAGGTTCTGTGATACAAGGCTGTAAAAGTAATAGGATGAACTATAATATGTATACAATGAGACTCTACTAAAGCTTGATGTAGTATAGCTCCAAAGTGTTTGAAAATTGTGGTGTGAAGAGTGGAGAAATGCTGTTGAATGCTGAAACAAGTCTGCAGCTTAGAGAACAACCTTGGTGTCCAATTCTACACACTCTCCACTTCCTAGGATGCTACCCTCTTGGAGGAATCTTGTGGAACTTGGATCACCTTAAAATCAAGTCACACACCACTGCCAAACACACCAAACTGTGAGAGAATGGTCAGCTGCTGCAGCATAATTTAATTAAACCCAAAAACCAAATTGCAAGTATAGTATGGAAGCCAAAAATGGTGAATTCAAGTGAGATATAGCTGGAATAAAAGGTAGCACACAAAAGGAGCCTAGGAAAGGAACTAGAACAGATTATAAAAGTAAGAAAAACTCAAAATTTATGAGGCAAACTTTGTGTAGTGAAACGATTTGATAATTTGCAATCTGTTTGATGAAAGTTCCCAATGAGTTTCAGCATTGCTTGGTTTTTATGGCTGTGACAACCGAAACTGGATTGCAGGGGTATCTATGCTTTTTATTTTGGATTTATACTTGTTTAAGCCTTGGAAGGTAACTAGAAACAAATTCCCCCAGCTTTTGCCAATCGGAATACAAAATGAATTATGTCAAAAGTCAAACAGCAAAATAATGCACACTGCAACAGTAAAAGGTGGCTGGAAAGTGGCGGTTTCAGTGGAAAAAATGAGTGGCAGTGGTTTAAATGATCAAGTGACAGCTGAAGCAAGTTTAGATGATCATAATAGATGTGTGCAAGCACTCAAACAGCAAAGAAAACTGCCACAGCAAAATATGACATGTCCACTTCCTCAATTGAAGCAAAGCTACGAGTTTAAGATGTGATTTGGTGAAATGGTGCAAAAGTGACCAAATGAACAGTAACAAGCAACTTTGATGCACCAAATAGAGGTGTGGAAACAATCAAATTGTGCCAAAATCCACTGAATCACAATTTGACTAGTTGAGTTCCAATTTTCAAGCAAAAGTGGGAAGTCAAACTATGATTTTGCAGATATAATAAAAATGAACCAAGGCAACAGCTGAAATAAGTTTCCAATGGTGAAATACACTTGCACTAACAGTCACAGTGCACAAAAATTCAATTAAACTCAAAATGATATGTGGAGTTGCCAATTATGCAGAGAAATTGGCTAGACAGCAGCGGGAATGAAGAAAATATGAGATGCAAAGCTGGATAGATCAATAATCTGATTGGAAAGGCCCTAGGTAACTAGATCTAGCTAGAATATAGGAGCTAGAAGAAATTAAATTGACCTAAAAGACTCAGGCAAAGACATAGGCACGGTGCAAAAGCCAAAAAATATTTGGTAAAAACCGTGACAGGTGCTATCTCGGTAAAACAGAGTTTTGCTGCAACTCAAATATGGTTTTTGAGATTCAGCAAGACATGGTGAAGCCTAACACCACATACATGCATAATTCCATCAATCAAACATGTTCACAACTGGGAAGCATATGTGTTGGAATCACTTCAAAGACATTTAAACACATGAAACAAAGTTGCACGAAGTAGAAACACCAGAAATTTGGACTGCAACAACATGTACCAATTCAAATCAGAAAACACCATTTGATGCAGAGATAGTTTCGGTCAAAGCTTCAAAAGTGATTTTATTAAAGCTACGCAATGCGTCTTTGCTTTGTATGATCAAATTGAGTTAGGAAATGCATCAAACACATAGCCAAACGACAATCACACGCTGAACAGAAGCAAAACCGAGTGACATAGTAAAAACGGGAAAACTAATTGCACAAGACCGTGACAAAAACGGAGTGTAAAATTGGATGATGAATTGGACTCAAACAAGTGATATGCACCGATTAAAATGAAAATTGAACACTATAGAACAGTGAACGAACAAAGAATTCACTTAACACAAAAAATGCAAAGCAAACACCAATGGAACAGTGGAAACATAACAGAACAACACGGCAACAGAGAAAAAAAATTGAAGAAAGAGCACTTAGCTCTTGAAGCGTGACTGAAACAGCTAGCTCTTGATGCCAAATGATGGAAGCTCTCTTGGAATTCAATCACGAACAGCCTCCAAATCCAGAGATGGCAGCGGAATGTAGGTGCAACATGAAGCACGGAAGGTGTTTGATGAAGGCTTCAATGAAGGTGTGTGGAAGAAGCAAGGATTCTCAAGCTCCGAAAGCCTTCCAAGAGGGAAGGAAGCTAGAAGAGAGGGTGCAGAAGAGGCATAAGTGTTTGAACTCTGAAAAATGATTCTGGAGAAACCTCAACAGCATTTCATTAAGTTTCAAAGTTGAATTTTACAAAGAGAAGAGTCCTCCTTTTATAGATGAAGGAGTGACTAAAAAATGTGCTAAGCAAGCTACTCTAAGTGTAAAAGAAGCTTGTTGAGGAAGATATGCAGTTCGAGAGACTTGGGACGCAAGGTACAGCATGCCAGGTTAGCAATCCAGGTGAAGAAGACTCTGTAGTTCTGGCGCTGGGGCACCCTGGAGAGAGGCGCTCGGGCGCCATCTGATTCCCTTTTGTGATTACTTGGTTGTCCTTCTTGGCAGCCTTCCTTAGTTATATGTACATGGTGTCTCCTTTTTATTAAGAACCTACAAAATAAAATAAAGGTTATTTAGCAAAGAGAAAGATGCTAAGACTTTAGAAAGAAAATATTAAGTTTGTATTCAACTTCCCTTTCATAGTTTTAGTGTGGTTGATGCTTCTTTGGATGGGAAGTCCCTTTTGGGGTTGCCATCAGGACCTTCGTCAACTTGTCTAATTTTTGGCGGAGAAGGTAATTCTGAGCAGCTGGAGCATCTTCAGCAGGAAGATGCAAGAGTCCTCCTTTTTGTATGCCCCTCTCACTCTGTGATACTTCATTTAAGGCCATCTCTTCAATAAAGTCATACGCCTCGTCTTCCATTTTTCTATTAATACTACCTTCAGATGAGGCATCTAACATCATCTTGGAATGAGTACATAAACCTCCAAGGAAAGCAAGTAAGTATGAAGTCTTATCGAACCCCTGGGGTCTTCCTCAATAAGCCTTTAAATTTGTCTCATGCTTGCCCGATAGTTTCCTCCATCCCTTGCTTGAATGAAGATATCTCCAGCTTCCCTTGATTAATTTTTGGAACTGGAAAGAATTTAGTGACAAATTGTTGTGCCACAGCCTCCCAAGTCCTGAAAGTTCCTTTAGGGAAAGAATGCAACCAATCCTTTGTCTTTCCTCCAAGAGAGAAAGGAAACAAACTGAGTCTAACTCTGTCATCCGACACTCCGTTTATCTTAACGGTGTTGCAAATCTCACCAAAGGTGGTCAAATGATTATAAGGATTCTCATTCGACAACCCATGGAATTGATTATTCTGAACTAATTGGATGAGCGCAGGACTCATCACCATGCTGGTTGTGTTATTCGCTGGAACTGTTATACTGTTGAAGTTCAAGGGGCCCACTGCGTTTGCTGCGTCCCCCAATGTACGTCTAGGAGGAGGTTGCTCAACCATCTCCTCAATATCTGGCACAGGAATCTCAAATGAAGACTGCAAAAATGCTTCAGGAGAAAGAGATCTCCCAAATGAAGGACGTCTCCTTCTCCTCCTTTCTGGTAACCCTTCTAAGAGAGGTTGCTGGTCTTTTCTGCTTCTAGTATACATTGCTTCCTGCATACACAAGAAACAAACCCTAAAAGCACTTGTACAGAAAAATAAAATAAAACACAACTAAACAAAAATAAAAAAAAATAATTACAGCCAAGTCAAATTCAGTCAATCCACACTACTTGAAAAAGTAAACCTCGAGTCCCCGTGATAAGCCTCTCCATTGTGTGCGTGAAACTGGAACTTGGAAGAGAAGGAATTCCAGCAACCGGCAGCGGAAAAGGATGAGATGTAGTGAGTGGCTGTGACGGCAGAGAAGGAGGTGGTGTGGTCCTAGCTTCAGGCA
>NW_014543792.1:67594-70380 GCF_000741045.1 Vigna radiata var. radiata | reverse complement strand
TTGTGAGACTTCTTTGAGTCTAGTTACAAATGAGGGAAGAGCACTTGTGAACTCTAGCACCTCACTTGCTTGGATTTGGAACTTACAACCAAAGAAACCAAAAACAATAATTTACACAATTTTAAGCAAGTAAAAGTAACAATGGAAGGGTTTGGAAGTGCAACTTTGGCTTCTCTTCAAAGGAAACTTGTTGGCACTAGATGTAGCCACACAAAGCTCACAGTTGCAGTAAAAAAGGAGGCTAACTCATGTATTTCGCACTCTGTCCAGCAATTGCTGTTACTGCAACAAAATCTGGAGTAAATTCTGCACTGCCGTGAGAAATATGCAACACCAAGCCACCCTTCAACCAACTTTAACCTCACCAATCTTCTTTCTAATATGCTACCAACAATAGGNAATTGNTTGAAGCTTTTCTGCAGCCACNAAACACTCACAAAGAATCCACCAGATCAATGTTAATTGCCACAGAAAATAGATTTTGCTACTGCTGGAAATATCAAACAGACTTTGCACCAAGGACTTTCATCAAACACTTGGTGACAGATTTTCAAACAAGACAATCAAGCAATTAATTCGGTTTGCAATGAAAGTTGGCACTCAAAAGGATCTTAGGATAGCTCTAGAACAGATTCACAAAGCAATAAAAGACACACATGCTGCAGTATACAAGTTTTACACGAATTCTCCAAATTGGCAAAATGTTTGATGGAATGTCTCAAAGAAAATTGTATATAGATGTTTCTACTGTTACTGACTTGTTGGCTACTGGATTGCGGGAGTTTCAAGCTTCTTTTAGATGTTATTTTTCAATAGCAATGGTTAGGAAAACAGAGATAATTTTCTCCCAGCTTTTGCCAATCCACACAATTAACAATTAAACTCAATTTTTATCACTGTTCAAAGCTGGCTGCACATGGCAATCTGGTCTGGAAAATTTAAAACTGATGCTTAACTGATATGAAATAGGATATATGAGGGTTTCCATCAAGTTTATATGATGATAATGGATAGATGCAGACAACTAAGTACTCACAGAACAAACTACAGCAAAATTTGGCTATGACACTTCCCAAAAGTGACCAAAAATGAGGTATTCAAGTATGGACTGTAAGCCAATCTGAAAATTGACCATATGAACAGTAACCTACCAGTTTTGATGCACTTTTAACAGATGTTTAGCTCATCAAATCAACATATAACAGCTATTTAAGACAATTGGCTATGCTACTAGATGAATTCAAGCCAAATGAGGAAGTGATATAGTGATTTTGTGCATTGGTGTAGATCTGACCATAAAATCAGTTTGGACACATTCTAAATGATCAAACAAAGTTTTTCTGAGGTTCCAAATGCACAAAAACCAGCAACTATGCAATTTCGCACTTCCACTTGCCAAATTATGCAGAAAAACACATAAAAAATCTGCAGCAGTTTATGAAATCAAGATGAACTGGATTCAAATTGGTTTAGGAACAATGAATTCAAGGAAATTAAGTCTAGATCTAGCTTTAGAAGATAAAACTAGCAGAATTGAAATGGCCTACTGACTGGCAAAGCAAAGAACACGGTGCAGAGTTCAACCAGAAACAACAACACATTCATGACAGATTTAATGCAGCAACGTAATTGCTTTAATCCCCATACATCAGATCTGAATTAAATCAATTATTGAAGTGGTTAACATCAATTCAAACCATCTAAACAAATTGCACACACCTCTGAATCACAGATTTTAATTTCCATACAGAAACTGATATAGCAGAGTTCTGCTGCTGTATTCTCGGGAATTNACGGAACTCAACTATGGTTTCTGTGATTCAAGAATGCAACTGACTTGTATACACTTGAAACAAGTCAAAAATCACCAAAAGAACTTGCTGCAATCAACAAACATCACAGATCTGGACTGAACAAAATTTTCACAGTATTTCCAGATTTGGAAACAAATTCTGACGCAAATCTTTTACCACAAACAGCAGATCAGAAATTTGGTTTTCAATGCTAAGCTCATGTGATCAAAGCTAGACAATGTCTTGTTGGTTTTAAGATCAAAATAAAGAGCTATCACTGCACTGAATTGATTCAAAACGAAACACACACTTACTGAACATAATCAATGCTATGACAAATTTAAAACGGCAAAACTTGCACATGACAGTAACAAAACTGGAAAATGAAGATGAAGCTGAATAGAATGAAAAATACACAATATGCACCGATTAAAATGTGGAGAAAACACTAAGGAACATGTGAATGATCACCAAAGACCCACTCCACTAGTGCAGCGAGGGGATTTTACCGCGGTTATTTTTCACTATAGGTCGCGGTTTACAAACCGCGGCATATTCAGCCGCGGTAGTAAGTCAGAGACTTTAGGCCGCGGTTCGAACCGCGGTATATAAGTTCCGTAATCTGCCGCGGTTGTTCAAGGAACCGCTGCCTAAATCCTTTTTTTTAAAAAAAAGAAAAAATGTCCCCTATAAAAGTGTCCACTATAGGCCGCGGTTAGTGCAAGAACCGCGGCCATATGTCTCTTTTAAAAAAAAAAAATTAAAACGAAAAAGTATATGCCACGGTTCAGGTCACAACCGCGGCATATTCTCCTGCAGTTTTTTAAAAGTGCAGGTCTGTTTTTGTGATATCCACTACCACAAAAACAGACCTGCATATAAAAACATGTACAAAAATTCAATTTTAACATAACAAACACATGTTCAAATGTATTTCAACATCAAATAAAGTACAGAGTCTAAGAAAATACAATCTAATCAAATGCAATGTTT
>NW_014543792.1:49714-60264 GCF_000741045.1 Vigna radiata var. radiata | reverse complement strand
GTTTCAAACGATTTTGATCGGCTCAAACTGTTTCTTATCGTCAAAAATGTGAAATGACCGAACAATTTTGAGTTTAAACGGTGAAGAAATGAAGGAACTGAGAGGGGTGGTCGCGGCGGGAGAAGAAACTCGAAGAAGGAGCGTCTTCGCGAAGAAGACGATACTGTTCAGAAATTTTATTTTTTAACTGTGATAGGGGAATCTACCACGGTTAAGTACTTAACCGCGGTATATTATGGTTATATGTCGCGGTTTCACAGCAAACCACGGCCTATCGTCATTAAAAAAATAACCTAAATGGCATTTTTGAAAATTATTTTTGCACTATATACTGCGGTTGCCCGCTGAACCGTGGTATATTCCTCGAAATATTTCAAATTATTTTTAAATTTTTTTCAGGTGGGAGGATACGCCGCGGTTCCCCAGCGAACCGTGACGTATACCCCTGTCATTTCCAAGAAGGCAGTTGGAGAGAGTTATTGTATTCAGAACGTTACAGGGGTATATGTCGCGGTTCCACAGAGAACCGCGACATATACCCCTGCAACTTCTGAAATTCCCTGACTGATGGGTGACTGATGGGTTACTTCAGAAGTTACATGGGGTATATGCCGCGGTTCCCCAGATAACCGCGGCATATACCCCTGTAACGTTCTGAATACTTCTATCTCCCCAACTGCCTTCTTGGGAATGACAGGGTTATATGCCGCAGTTCGTTGGGGAACCGCGGCATATACCCCTGTAACTTCTGACATTCTCTGACTAAGTCAGCCCTTGTAATAAGTTGACTTGGGTATATGCCGCGGTTGCCCAAAGAACCGCGGCATATACCCCTGTTATTTCATTTTTTATTCAAACGTGGGTCAAAGGGGATGGTTGACTGGAGGATATGCCGCGGTTCCCCTCTGAACCGCGGCATATTCTTTCGTTTTATTTACAGAACTGCCACCGCGCACCATTATGTTGCGGTTTCTGGTGAACCGTGGCATAATGTGCGCTGTAAAAACCCAATTTTTTACTAGTGCTCACACAGATTTATCAAAGAAAAACTCAATGAAACAGTGAATTGAGAAGTGGAACAGCACAACACGGATAAAGCAATGTAACAGTACTTATCTGGAATGTGATGCAGAACCATAACTCTGAATACCACTTGATAAGCCTCTCCATTGTGTGCGTGAAACTGGAACTTGGAAGAGAAGGAATTCCAGCAACCGGCAGCGGAAAAGGATGAGATGTAGTGAGTGGCTGTGACGGCAGAGAAGGAGGTGGTGTGGTCCTAGCTTCAGGCAACCTCCATTGTTGGAAGAAAGCTAAGAGGTGGGAGAGAGTTGAGAGAAGAAGTGACTTTGGCAAGCATTTGCTAAGTTAAGAAGAATTTCAGAATTGCAGAAATTTCTCATAGAATCCAAAGTGTTTTACAAGTGAGGCTTTCATGAATTTATAGATGAATTCATGAAGCTATGCAAAGAAAAAAAATGTGATCCGTGAAGGTTGGATCATTTAACACGTTTCACCCATGTGGAAAAGGTGATGGCCTTCTAGAAAAGTTTTATTCAACACGTGAAAAGCTGAAAAAATGNTATATCCGAGAATGAAGGAGAGTTTCTAATGCAGCCCCATATCTTTGATAAGAACACCTCCCCTTTTGGTAGCAATGACCATCTTACCCTTCTCCATGTTTTGGTACATTTGGAGCCTTTCCTTGGTCTCCAATCTTCCATCCAAAAATAGCAAATAGTATTTGACCTTGGGGAGAATACTCATCTTGGAGCTTTTTGACCATCCCTCTTGTGATAGGTGGTATGGTGCTAGGCCTTCTTGTATCACCCTGGCAACGACGCCAAAAACTTGTTAAAGGATTGGCAAGCGTACCAAATCGTTCAGGTAATAATAAAATGGTAAGTCCAAGTATCGTTTCCCAAGAGACTCGAAAGGCCTTATCGTTCGTGTGAATTAAGATCGTAAAACTTGAAAATAAAAATTAATTAATTGGGTATGAGAACAAAATATAAACATGCAAAAGAGATTGATTCAATTGACGAGAAGAAAACGATGGATGAATGAAGTTGTTGGGGTTTTACAATTTCATCTTATCCGCTCTCTCTTATTTACTCCTCTTGATTTATTTGCTTGATTCATTGTTATGCAACTTTCTTGGCCTACCCTTAACCCAATCCCTCGGCGAAAAGAGCCTATTACTAATTACTGGCTTGCTATCCCTAGCATCCCCTAGCAATTAATAATGCATTATAGAGCAGAAGTGAAAAACAATTGATCGTCCTACCCCTATCCCTAGGTGGTATTGCTTAATCAAGGAATCACTCACCACTTCATGACATTACTGTACGTCCCCGTATCAATAAAGACAAACAACAGTTATCGAATGAGTTAAACGATAAAAGCACTAAGCACATATGAGAACCCAACAATTAATAATCAAAGCATACGGAAACCATATAAATAAACAAGAGTTTCAATAAAAGAGAGTATCAAAAGATTACATTGTGTCCCCCAACAACAATAGGGTTTAGTTCACCATTGTCATGGTGAATCTAGATGAAAAATGGATGAAGAATGGAAAAGCAAACCCTACATAAGAAGAAATGGAGCATCAGCATCCAAGAGATCCTCTCCAGAGAGTAAAATTAGGTCTGGTCGCCCCCTTCTATCAAAAGAATGAGATTGAAATCGCAACAGGGCTATTTATAGCTGACGAGCGTCACAGAAAACAGGCTCAAGCCCAGAAGACAACCGCCCAGCGTCACACTTGTTCCGCCTGGCGGTTTCCCTCAAGCCGCTCTACCGCCTGGCGGCAGGGATTTACCGCCCTACGGTTTGCCTCTAATAGCAAATTCGTCTAGTTGCACTGCCTGGTGCCAACTCCTCGCACTGGACCGCCCAGCGGTGTAATTTGCCGCCGGACGGTACGTCGACTCTTCATTTCTTCATTTTTCTTCCCTTTTCTTGAGTCTAAGACCTTTATCTTCAACTCCATTCTTCACTTTCTCATAAATGCTATAAAACAATGCAAAACAAGCATAATATCGCTAAAAATAGATTTTGGCTCTCTACAGACTCATTTATTGAGTTTTGCTTGATTCTAAGCTCATTCTAAGCAGTAAAGGGAGTAATTTGGTCTAAAATGACATATGAAAATAACTGTTTTTCAACCTTCATCAGTCAGCAGTGCATTCTTTAAATTTGTTCTGTTTAGTTCAACTTAAAGTCTTTTTCATGTGTTTTTAAATATGTTCTAGTTTTATTCCTTAGGATTCAATTTGTGTGCCTTCTGTTCTAAATAACTTGTTTCTTGCTTGTCTTGGTTGATAACTCTAGTTTTGTCTATCAATTGTGCAATCTATTTTGTTGATCTTAAATTGAAGCTTTTATTTGCTTTTATGATCTAATCTAGAGTCTTTCTAGAGTAGTTGCTCTTTTGTGCTGTCAGTTTCCATTATTTGGTGCTTACATTGCTTGTGGCTGTCTTGTTTGTCCATCACATTGTTTTAGACTAGCCAATTATTGATTGAGAAGTGGTTCACTCTAGTTTCTGGAATTTGAAAGAAGGTTTGTGCTTGGTAGCATTTTAGGTGGTGGTGGTCTGAAAGATTCTCCATCTTTGTACTGCCAAGGGAGAATCTCCCTTCCAAACCTTTTCATTTTGAGTGTTGTATGCTTCCAGAGATAGACCTGATTTTTTTGTGAACTTTGTGTGGCTGCATCTAAAAGCCAAATATCCTTGTTGAGAGCGTGTTCTTACTTCAACTCTGAATCTGAAATGTGTTAACCAATTAGATTTATGCAGTTTTTTTTTCGTTTTGATTGCCATTTACAGGTGGTGCTGTGTAAAAGGTGAATTACAACTAGCTGTAGCAGTGTAAAAGTTGACAAAGGACTTTCATGAGACTTGAACAAACTAGACATTGGGAGTGCATAGCAGAATTTCACTATGATGATCTGAGAACTTAAACAACTAAGAATAATCTGTGCAGATTTCCATTCTGCTTTAGATTCCTTGTTTAAGTTTAGCTGAATTGTTCTGAATTGCATCATATCACTTTTTGTCCATTGATCTGATTAGACTTTGTCCTATCTGATAAGCTAGTTGGGTTTCACTTTTTGAGTGCTTGTGTATTCTTCAATGCCACCTAGCTGATTCAGTCCAAATTAGTTGTATATCTATATCTGTTGTGTGTGGTATAGTTGTGCATGAGCTGATCTGATTGAAGTAATTGGACTCATGCCTCAATTTGTTTTAACTGTCAATGCATCATTCAATTTTAAGAAATGATTAAAGCACCTACTGTCCAGTTCTGATTTGGTGGTTGAATTAATTAGGTGATTAGTTTCTGCATTGAATCACATTCAATCTAAATCTGGTTCACTTTCCATTTGCACTTACTGTATTTTGTTGAGATTTTGTGTGCAAGACTGATATAGTTTGAGTTTAAGAGCTAGAAAGCTACCAGGATCATCAAGTGAACACGTGAAAGCCAGAGAATCATAGGGGAGTTGTTTACTTAAATTGTTTTGTATGACTTGTAATTATTGCAATTGGAATTGTTTGATCTGCTAACTTAGTTGCAATTGACTGTGCAGTATAAGTGGAAACCACTAATTGAGAGCAACTAGGCTCTTTTGCTGCACCAACTGCACCGATCCGAGAGAAAGAGAGGAATCTTTTATACCGTGTAATTTCCTTTTGCTATTTGTGTGTAGATAAGGTGCATTGATTCCAATTGTGATCTGTGATTGATTGTAGGATTAGACTGGCCAGGAGATTCAAAAGCATTGATTCCAGAAGCAACAAAGTTGTCCAAAATGAAGAAGTGGACCAAGACCGTAGTAGTGGAGGAGTAGAATAGCTTTGATTTTTTTTCTTTGTATTTGTTTGATTAATCTGAATTGTAATGGGTTTGTGTTAGCCAACTTTTAGCCTTTCTGTTTAGTTTTCTATTGGTTTGTAAATGGCCTTTTAAAAAGTCCAATTATTTGGAAGAGTCCTTGGTGCTCTTTCAAACTCTTGGCAACCTTTCTTGATTGCTTTCTTTTAATTTTAGCATAGCGAAACAGGTGAGTGTGTCTTTTTAGCCAAAGCTACAAGCCTCACCATAGGAGTAGACTTGTAGACTTTAATATTGATTGTGTGATGTGTTTCACGTAAGGGTCATTAGAGTTTGCTAGTTGTCTTGGTTTTATTTCTTTTTGAGTCTTAAAAATTATTTTATTTTAAGGGGTAATTAGTTAGTAACTTAAGACATTTATGGCTAAGGTAAGACTTGGTATTTAAGCAACCCTTGTGGTTCACCTCTCTTACTTGGGACTTGTCTAAAGTGGAAGCTTTTAACTCTTTAGATTAAGAAAACTTTTAAATGAAAAGATGTCTTGTTATAGTTCATATAGGTTGTCTTGCTTAGATAATGTTGATGAAATGTTTAAACAAGCTAGGAATCTTCCATTCTTTGGTAAAGACATAGGTGCATTAACATACCTAGCTTGGGAACAAGAAATTGATAAAATAAATCCTTGGTTTTATAGAGAGAGTCAATCTTATGTCCTTACCATATATCTCTCTAAGTTAGAAGAGCATGCAAGAGAGTGGTGGGATCAAAGACAATATCATTTAGGAAAGGTAGAAAGTTCTCCATTCGTTATACGTATGAACTAATATCTTGCATGAGAAGAAAGTTTTTGTCTTCAAGCATTAAAAGAAACCTAGAACTAATTAGAGATTGCATTGAAGATGGAAAAATATTTCTTGAGAGTCTAAATGATCATGGGTTTCTTTGTAGAGAACTAGAATTCGGGCGAAGACTTAAAGAGATCAAGGATAAGAAAAGAGAAAGAGAGATTGAAAGAAAATAAAAGGAAGAAAGGAAATAAGAAGAGAAGAGAGAGAGAAGAAAAAGAGAAAAAAGAAGAAGAGAGAAGAGAAGAAGAGAGGAGAGAAGAAGAAAAGAAAGAGAGAAGAAAAGAAAGGAAAAGAAGAAGAGAGAAGAGAAAAGGAGAGAAGAGAAGAAGAAAAGAGAGAAAGACAAGAAAGAGAGAAGAAAGAAAAGGAGAAATTGTTAATGATGACAAATCCTATTCTTTTAAAGACCATGGAACCTAAAAGGGAAGGTTTCCAATTTACTTCTTTTCCAATTCTTGTTCATTCTTCAAATATTAATTTCTTTTTCAAATCAATTGTCATTCCATATTCAATGAAAACATTTTCTAGATATGGCAATTCAAATCTTGAGTTATTGTTATCTTTAAGAAAACAAGTAACTCAAGACAAAATTGAATTTGGACCTCTAAAATTTTCAAAGATTACAAATCAAAATATTAGAAGTTCTTATTCTCTTGTGTTTGTAGAAAATTTCTTCTTTGGATCAATATTAATTGAAGATATATTTGATGCGTATTGTAGATTCGTGTTTGATCCAGGAGGAAGAAAACGGGATCTAAAAGAATAAGGCCACTCTAAGATGGCCATGCTCCCAAGACTGTCTGGAGCTTCTTCATAAGGTGATTGCCATATTTGAGGACAAATCATTTTTTAAGAGGAGGGTATGATGGAATCCTGCTTGTTGTACCTTTCTTAGTGTTCTCTTTTTGTATTTTTACAATTCATTGTATACGTAGCTTAGCTTGCAAGGAGCATGAGTTACTATAAATATCCAGCTCCTCTCTTGTAAGGGCACTTTTGAGATAAATGAGAATAGAGTTTTCTAATTCAAAAACCATTCTCTCTTGAAAGTCACAAGCTAGAGAGTCCAAAGACTCCCTCTAGCCACCTTCCAAGCACATTCTCTCACTCTCATTTTTTATTTCCACGGTGCTCCATCTTATTTATCTTTCCTCCATGGCACCTTTCAATCAATCCACTACAACTCAGCCATGCGTCAGCGCCATCGTGGCTTCGTTAGTGCATCTACCAGCTTCAGCGCTTTTACCTCATCAGCATATCCTCATTTTCATTTCACAGACACGTACATATTCATTCTCGCATATCTCTCACGTCTTCTTCGAGAGCATTTCCCATTCTCCAAGCCTCGCAACCTCTGCTAAGGTTTCCCTCTAAAGTGCATCATCATCACAGTAAGCCTCTACTCCATTTCTCTTTCACAGGTTCACCTCCTCATCCTCTGTAAACTTCACTCTCCCCACGGATCTTCATCCTCTTCACCATTTTCCATTGTTTTGACCGATTAAAACATTGTTTTAATCATTTTCCACCTATTAAACACCATTCCATCGTTTAATCCTTCCTTCCAACCATTCAATCTTGAGTTTGAACCGATTAATCGTTTCATTTTGCATTTCTCCCCATTTCTAGGGTTCCTTCTGTCCATCTTAAGGTTTTCCATCGATTAACCTAGGTTTAGGGTTTTTCCTGAGTTCTTCTCTGATTCCGCTTCGATCTCGAGTTCTCTTCCGATTAACTCTCGATCTAGAGCTTTCTTCTTCATTTTCGCTGCGTTTGCGCATCACAGAAGCTTCAAAGGAGTTCGGGTTGAGTCTGTGTTGTTCTTTCGGTGATCTCCTTGGATGCACGTCCATCAGAGTTGTTTGATGACAAGGAGATTGGAGACCAAGTTATGTTCAAATTGGAGATCAAGTGTCAAGCTCAAGGGCAATTTGACAAGTTTGCTTAACAGCAAGGAGAGCTCGACAATATTGTCGAGTAGAAAGGATAGTTTGCCAAGAACGTTGAGTAGAAATGAGAGCTCGACAAGTTTGTTGAATGGCAAGAAGTGTTAGGAAACAGGTAGGCTTCGTTTTTACACCAAGAGGGGGGTGAATTGGAGTTTTATCAAAAACAATCTTTTCGCAATCTTTATATCAAAGTATGAAACTTTTCAAACTTTCTTGAAATGCAAGTAATGAAAATTTTTAAGCAGCGGAAAAACATAGTTGACTGCGTGAAACTTAAAGTTGACTACAAAGTAAAAGTGTAGGATAGAGAAAAGCAAACACTGTTTTTGTACTAGTTCGGCCAACAATTCTTACATTCAGTGTCCTTCCAACCCAGGAAGCAAATGCACTATAATGGTTGCGGTTTTTACAACAAGGAATTTATAGAAGACCTCCACGTCAAAAATATAAATCTCCTCTTTAACCCTGAACAAAAATATAGGCAATAAGAACAACAAATGCAACAAGAATCCCCTATTTTGCAATCTGCTAACCACTCTGAACAATCCTCAGAATGAACTATCCCTTGTATCACAACAGGTCCAAAACTAGCAATCTTTACGGATGCCAAGCCAAAATCAACGCAACACTCTTCAAGGATGCCAAGCTTGAATGTGATCAAACTAGATGCACCTTCTTGTGCAGAATATGATCCATCAATGTGTACGCAGAACAATCTCCCTTTGAATCTCTTTCAAGAAAGATCACCACCGTCTTCTTGGAGAATTCTTGGAGCTCTCTAATTAGAGAATTCAATCTGAAACAGAAATGAAAATGTTAGTTCATCAAAAGTCCTTTGAACAAATTCGTATTCAGCCTATTTATAGATTTCTGTTTTTCAGATAGTCTCACAGTCGAATATGCTACTAATTCAGTCGATTGGATTATGAGAGTTATAACAGTTCAATCAAACTGGTAGCATACAGTCAACCAAAAACAAAAAACATTTAACACGGTTGACCAAGTCATCAATGCTCGACTAATTTTTAAAAATATAGCCATTGGAGCACAAAAGCATAAAAAAATTTCAAATCAGACACATAATACAG
Source organism: Vigna radiata var. radiata (assembly GCF_000741045.1). Classification (NCBI taxonomy): domain Eukaryota; kingdom Viridiplantae; phylum Streptophyta; class Magnoliopsida; order Fabales; family Fabaceae; genus Vigna; species Vigna radiata. Next base: position 51,532 of record NW_014543792.1, on the reverse strand, counting down.
TCGACTTTCAATGTGCAAAACACTTTGAAATTCTTTTCTTCTCAAAATATCAGATAACACTGATTCTCAAAATCTGTACAAAGATTTTAGCAAAGTGAAATCCATTTATAATGTAGTCGATTGTACTATAGCTTTGTCACACAATGATAAGATCATGAAAGTGCTTGTGGTTTTCAGCTTTAAAACATGTGCAATAAAACATATGTAATGATGCATTGCATATAGCACATAAAGCACATATAAACACGTTCCATATATATATATATATATATATATATATATATATATATATATATATATATATATATATATATATATATATATATATATATATATATATCAATCAATGTAATGCAACAATAAATCAGCATATAACAATAAATCAGCATAAGAACATGTAATGCAACAAAAACATATGCATGTTATTAAGCAATGTGTTGTCATCATAAAAAACTAGAGTGATATAGAAATTGTGTTGTCAACAATCTCAACAAGAAGAACTCGGAAAAAATGCTTAACAACAAAGAGAACTCAGAAAAAACATTCAAGTAGTGTAGTGAACTCGGATAAACAACCAAGTAGCAAGGGGAACTCGGCTAGGTAGTTGACTATCATGGATAGGTCGGCCAAACAACTAAGTAGCTCGGAGAGGGAAAAGGAAAGCTTGGAAAGCCCATGGAGGTACCATAACAACTCGGTGCAGATCTCATTGGAGATTTTTTTGGAGAACTCGGTGGAAAGCTCGGACAAGCAATTGGAGAGGACGATTAGCCTAGGAGAGTAGGTGGGAACCTCAGATATCTCTTTGTGGAGACCAAGTAGCTCGGTAGAATATGAGACCAACCTGGTTAGCTTGTTGGTGCTTCTACAGAGCTCGAAGGAGAATGTAGAGAGCTTGGTGGAACATGAGACAAGCCCTATCAAACTTGATGAGATGTCTTGATAGCCTAGAAAGCTTGGCAAAAAGTGTGGAGATCTTCGATAGCCCAAAAAGGAACATGGGGAGTCATGTAATGGATAAGGTTAGCTTGGTTGATCATGAGATGAAGGTCTAAGAGGAATTGAAAGAGTAAGTGGAGGGGAACGAGATCACACTTTTAAGTGAGGTTGAAGACGATGATGAGGAAGACGACAATGATGATGAAGAGGATGCTCTAGAGGAGGAAAGCGGGAAAGAGGAAGATTTGGAAATATTTAAGTTTATGGAAGAGTTTTGTTAGCATAAACTTAAATATAATATAATTAAGTGAATTATTTATTTGCTTAGGAGTTTTGTCCGTTTTAGAATATAAGGGTCGATAGTTTAATGTAGTGATTATTAGACAATAATAAGTAAAATAGGATCTTAAAGGTAGAGTTTATGACTTTGAAAATGAAATGCCAAGATGTGAGTCTGGAAATGATAAGTGTTTAGTTGACACACAATGTACAACACACTACAAGAATATTCAAATTATTAGAAGTGGGTGTCATTTTCCTACCAAGAATCATCGATGATGAGTATCCCTTTGTTACTAGAAGTGAAGACACTTCAACGTTAGATATGCCGGTCATATGATTTATGTATCCTGTTATTATATATATATATATATATATATATATATATATATAAATCTTTAATTCAATTCATAACATAATAAATTACGTTATTTATTCTTTTTTATCTCTAACTTTTGTTTCATTTAGAAAACTTATCTTTTGTCCAAATGATTTTTATTGTCTCTGTAATAACCTAGAAATTAGGACTTAAGAGTAATAAGGGTACTAAGTCAATGGGACCATATTTTTAAAACATATCAGCAACATAAAAATGAAAGT
>NW_014543792.1:43717-47629 GCF_000741045.1 Vigna radiata var. radiata | reverse complement strand
ATTTCAAAGACTTCATTAAATTATCATATTCCTAGACCTTCATTCTATTGTGTATTTTGGAGAACTCCTATACTTGTATTTAAATTTATATTTCAGCCATATTTTGGATGACTGTATGCCTAATATCGTCCTCTATTAACTCCTAACTGCTTTCTCGTACTATAATAGTTGAATCCTATTATATGTATGTCTATATAATATTTGGGATGTCACATTATGGTATCAGAGCAGTTTTTATCCTTAGAGAACCTGTAGGTTATGTGCATCCCTTGCTTGTGCTTGTGTGCTCTTAAATGTACAGAAGCATTCGTTCTAATTTGTTTGAGTAAGACTAATTGTTTTACTCTCTGATCATAAACAGAATATGGCACACTATTTGTCCTTAGGATGCCCTGTGTGTTGTAGGTTTATCGTGTAGAGTTGAGTCTAAATGGTATGGTTTACCATTTATTTCAAGTCTAGATAATAAAATTATTTGTCTAACTGGAAGTTTTGAGAACAGAAAATGTCTCTATAAAAGGAATGAGGGTGCACACTCATGACTTTTACCAGAGATGATTTTCCTTTCTTAATTCTGAAGGTTTGGGGTAAGAAAGAGTTAGGGTTCCAGTGTCGTTTCTGATATAAATTCTCGTCTTGTTCTTGCCTTTGTGGTAGTGTACTATGCTCTATAGTAGTAGGGAAATACAGATTCAAGGACAACTTGACCTGTATATCTTCTGTAGAATTGGTTTAAGCCTTTGAGACAAATTCTTGCATCGAAGACAAAGAGTTAGGAGACCAGAATTTAGGTTCCAAAGGATGGGTGAATACATATTGGAGTTTAGAAGAAATGTTTGGGTGAAGAAGTTTTCAAGAACAGAGTCAGCAGATCGAATACCATGCATTCCACAAGAAGAGTTGGATTCAAAGGCTAGAGTAAGAGAAGCTTTGGATAAGAATGGGTGTAGCAAGGTTTGAGAAATCAGTTTGGTTTAGTATATCAGTAACGTCAGAGGTAAGAAGAAAGGGAAGTGTTGGTGAGCAACAGAGTGGCTTTGGGTGAGATGGGTAACATGGATCGGTGTATCAACGATGGTTAAAATCTGAATAAGAGAAATGGTGGATGGTTTGAAGCTTAAGTTAAGAGAGGAATAAAAATTCTGAAGTAAATATTGTATAGCCAAGTTTAGAAGAATGTTTCAAGATTAACGAGTTGCATAGAATGGATGTTTGATCTCGGGTTGAGGTGAAAGACTTCAATCACCGAAGGAAGAGGCACATTGGAAAGGTTTGGTTATTGGCTAAGAGGAAAGATTTCTAGTATTAAAGTACGGGGCATATCAGGATGTTAGTTTGGTAAGAAAATGTGAGGAATAAAGAAGTAAGAGCACGATGGATGAGGAACAAAGAAGAAAGGCCTTAGAACAAATGACAAAGGATGGTTACAGTATGAGTTGTTGGAGATGGTATCGGGGAATGATCAGATAATCCGGGTTGATCGAGACTATCAGAGTTTCAAANNGGCATGTTGTGTTATAATNAGTTTTCTTCGGGTGTGATTTTATGGTGATGTTCAGGGATCTNTTGAGTTTGATCAAGAGAGAAGTGGATATTGGAAGTTGAGTTACAGAAGGCAGTAAGTGGGTAAGTTCAGATAAGGTCAGAGGATTGGTGTTGCTGGTTANGGGTATCTTGAGGTTCANGGGATCAAAGANAGAGTTTNTATTTCTAAAGATTNTGANTTGAAGAGGGNAATTCTTGAAGAAGAAGATTTTAAGTTAATTTGGCCGAATGAGTGCAGCAGGTACAATTGAGCGAAGGATAGAAGCAAGTGTTATGGGAATTCAAGATGTCTGATGAACGCAAGTGAAGAAGATATGATGTTGTCTTACTTAAGTTTGAGGTGTGATTACAAGAGAGGTTTGACTGTTTTAAATCGTTTCACATAGTTATGGCCTTTAAAAGAAGTACTGTGTTTTGAGAAGGGGAAGCATGGTATTGCATTAGAAGTGTGTCAAGTTATAAAGGAGAAGACAAAGGGTTGTAGGAGTCAGAATATGTTAGCAAGGATACGTGGAGAAGAGAAGATAGATCTTTATGGTGTAATAGTTTTGGTTGGTGTTCTGCAACAATTATGGGATTTTTATAACTTGGAGAGGTGGTGTTCACTATGGAATGGTGTTAGTAATCTATTTAGGGGTGGTTTCTTTTGAAGTTGTGTAATGCAAGAGGAAGATGGAAGTTGAGTTAAAGTAATGGTGTTTGGACTTGGTGTAGTCATAGGGAGAACTATAATGTCAAAGAATCTCATAAGAGAATTAGAGGACAGGTTGGAACATTCTAGTATAAGTCTTGGCAATCAGAAGTGATTTTGAGCATGGTCGTTTTGTGGAGTAGAAAAGCAGTGTTGAGGAAAATGGAATGACAAGGTTATCATGGAAGAAAAGAGTTATCGGGGTTTTCCAAAGTCATGGAAGTTTTGAAAAAGGTTCTTCAAGGGTGATTATCTTCGGGTTGTAAATTGTCATGAAGGAAGTGTTCTTTCCATAAACTAGTGAACAAGAGGGTTTGAGGTTCAGAGTAGCACAGCGGGTGTTAGTGGGCTTGTTCTTATCAGTACCAAGTGTATATGAAGCGTTTTAAAGTTCAGGTATGGGTGGTTATGTGATATGAGCTTCTTTAAAACAACCGGGACGTCGTTATTTGGGGCATCAGTTGGGAGTGTTTGGTGATCTTTGCAAGAGTCAAAAGTGAGTTTAGGTATGGTGGAGATAAGTATGAAGCAAAGGAGACGAGTGAGACTTCAATTTCAAGATGCAGTGTCGATCTGGAAATGGGAGAATAAATGGACGTTGAGCAGGAAGAGTGGATCGGTGGACGAAGGAGATGAGTTGAGCTATAATTTTGAGCCATAGTGGCAATTTACAGATAAGGAAATGTCAACAGATAGTTTGCGCAGAGATAAGATTCAATTTCTTGGTTTGATAAAGATTGCATAAGAATTGGTTGAAGAATTTGAAGTTTTGGGGTCTCTAGTGAAACTGTAAATGGATTTCATTAGTGTAATTGAATGTTATAACTAAGGGGGAGTTTCTCAAAATGGTTGAGAAAATGCAATTTGGACAATCCTAGTTTGAGATGTATCATAATTTTACTTGATGCTGATCAAGCTAGTAATCTCAAGTTGAGGAGGTTGCAGCTAAGTATAATTGCAAGCTAGCGGATCAAGAATTTGCATATGGGATGCTTAAATTGTTGTTGATGCTACGATTAAAGAGAGTTTTATTTTGGTAATGAGTGACATAGTTTTCCAAGAGTGAGGATTAATATAACAATGTGAAGTCTTAATAATGGAGGTGGTCAGAGATTATCAAGATCATAACAGTTGGTAGTTAAGTTCAAAGTTGTAGTGATCAAGTCAAAGATATGGTGGTTCTTGGAAGAAACAAGAGGAGGTAAAAGAGTATCAGTCAAGGGTTGATCTAAAGTGAAGACTAGTGGAAGTTTTAGAAGAGATTTATAAGAAGGAGAGGAAGATAGACGAGGGGTTAGCGGAGTGTCAGACCCAATGGAATTGGTTATATGAAAGAAATGTTCTTAGAAGTTGAGGCATAGAGGTTTAGATTTGTCTAGAGGCTAAGGGCTAAACCAATCTACATTATTGAACACTAGAGCATTTTAGCGCAGAGGCAAGATTTTCATGTCAGTAAAGTTGTTGGAGAGTTGTATCTTTGTCAAATAGGTAGTTGTAATAGAAAAGGTGATGATAGTACAGTGTTCCTTCTATCTAATAAGTCTTAATTTTCGGGTCGGAAATTTTTATTGATGGGGAAAATGTAATAACCTAGAAATTAGGACTTAAGAGTAATAAGGGTACTAAGTCAATGGGACCATATTTTTAAAACATATCAGCAACATAAAAATGAAAGT
>NW_014543792.1:38577-41647 GCF_000741045.1 Vigna radiata var. radiata | reverse complement strand
ATTTCAAAGACTTCATTAAATTATCATATTCCTAGACCTTCATTCTATTGTGTATTTTGGAGAACTCCTATACTTGTATTTAAATTTATATTTCAACCATATTTTGGATGACTGTATGTCTAATATCGTCCTCTATTAACTCTTAACTGCTTTCCCGTACTATAATAGTTGAATCCTATTATATGTATGTCTATATAATATTTGGGATGTCACAGTCTCAAAATCGTTTAAGTAATTCAATATGTGATAAGTTTTTTTTTTTTTTTTAAATCTTTAAGATATTTTCTTTTTTATTATACTCTTAATTATACTTTTGTATAATTTCATTCGATAATATATTAAATTGTTTCTAAAATTAAAACATACATTAAATTATTTTTAATTCTTCTTTATATTTTTGTTTGTTATTTTTTATCATATAAAATACTAATATTTTATATAATAATTTTATTTTCTAATTTGTTATCATGTGTTACTTAAGTTAATTTGTAAAAGAAATAAACACTAAATGTTTAGTTTTTGTTAATATTAATATTTTTTATTTATTACTTATTTTTATTATGTAAAACATTAATATTTTATATAATTATTTTTGTTTTCTAATTTGTTTTCATGTGTTATTTAAAGTTAATTTGTAATGAACACTAAAGTTCTAGTTTTACAAGTTTAAAATGGGTTGAGAGAAAAATTTTATACATTAAATATAAAAAAATAGATGATGATGAATTTTTAATTAGTGAAAACCACAATCCCATTGTGATCGTTAATTATGGAACAAATGACCATGTTGTAAGCCCAAAACGTGTCTAACTAGTTATTGTTCAACTTGAATGAGAAAAGAATAGAAGTTTACTTTTACTATTACCTTAACCTTGTAATCATTAATACATGGCCTTTTGAACTCCTCGGTGTGTTATGTGATTGGTATAGGAAAAAAATTTCTTTAACAATTTTTTTTTATAATTTTTTTATAACACATTTTTTTTAAAATACATACATGACAATTTGTAATTGATTTGTTTCAAATATTTTTTTTAAAATAAATTTAAACACATCAATAAAATAATGATAAATTGTTAAAAAAAATTGTTAAGATATCAAAATCCATTAGTAGAGATAATAATTTATACGTCACAGTATATAAGGTCACTCAAAATTTGTCTTTTGCTTCCAAATAATTGAAGTTTATTTTTATTTTTCTTTTATTTTTTTTTCTTGTAAGCCCGTGATTTAAGTAAAAGATGTTGGTCGAATTTATATATTAATAATTTCTATTTTTTATAAAAATATAATATTAACATGTTTGCTTGTGTGATTTTTATTTATCAATGATAAAAAAACTTATATTATGATAATAAATAAAGAATTAGTGGCAAGTTTAAAATAAAACAAGTTATTTAAGCTTAATGGACTTTTTGATATATACTTTATTGTCTTCGTGCTGTTAAATATTTACATTACTGGGAGGAAAAAAATCAAACATGTCTTTGAAAATTTATTAATGAGACTTTTTTTCCTTTTCTGAATTTAATGTATAGAAATTCAGCAGGATATACACAATTATAAATAAATAACCATGTTTATTAAAAATATTTTTATAAAATTTATATTAGTCTGATTAAAATATTTATATCTAAATCTTTTATAAATTAAAAATATTTTTATTTATATTAAATTAAAAATAAATTATATTATTATTTTTATTTAAAATGAATATTTCATTTTAGAAAAAAAACCTAATTCACATAAATTTTGTCAATATTTTTATCATGTGACTTTTTCAATAAAAAACTTTTTAATTTTATAACTTTTTTTTTTTTTATTTCAATCCATATAAACGAGGCGAAACCATAGGAGTAAGTGAATAGGCAGGTTTAGTCATTAGTAGATGTTTCGGATGTAGGACCTAAGATTGTATACTGATCCAAGTATGCTGATGGAACACCCCGAATGATTCAAGATTGAACGCGATTCGAACTATCTCGATGAAACGCTTCAGATAATCTCACTCTTACGCTAGAACGGTTTCGATCTGCAAGTTACTACAAAAAAGAAGGGATTTACCGACGGACAAAAGCCCTCGGTACGGACTAAAAGCCGTCGGTAAACCCCCCTTACCGACGGCCTGTCGACGGCTCCAAAGTCGTCGGTAATTTGCTTGTCGGAAACGTTACCGACGACCTTTTGGCCCTCGGTAACGCTGTTCGAAAGTGTGTTAGCGACGGCCTGGAGGCCGTCTGTAATTTTGACAGTCTTTTTTGAAGCCAATTTGCTTCTCTATTAAACCCAAAACCTGCAAATGAGAAATCAACAATCCCAAACAACAATTTATCCAAACTTAAATTAGTACATTTAACTAAAAATATAATATAATTATTAACTTCTATTTTAAATTATTTTTAACTTATACTTTTTTGGTATTGTTTGAATTAAAATATAAATAACATTAATATAATTCATCTTGAATGTATGTGTAAATAAAATGGTCAAAAATTGTGAACAGTTCCCAACGGATTTACCCTGTCTGGAGAAAACCCAACGGAGACAGAGATAGAGATGATTACTAAACTTTTAGGTCCGTCTCCTCTAAACATGAACACCTCCTACCCTTCAAATTAAGCATACTCCAATACAAGTATAAATGTAATATTAACCAAATTAAACATATAAAAAGTTCAAAGTACAAGCACAAATTTCTTGACTGAAAGATCTGTCATGACAATGGATGCTATTATGAACAAAACACACATCATAAAAAAGAGACAACATAACTCAGATCTGACATGGTACAAAATAGTACAACATTAACACCAAAAGATCATCATACTAAAACACGACTCTGGTTCTTACACATAATAATAAATGGAAAAAAGAAGAAGCAAATCATGTGATTTGATCTTCTCCAATTCTCTTAATGAGTGATGTTTATCCCCACTACCAGTCCCTTCCTTTTCTTTATTATTTGGCAACTTGGCATTCTTTGAGCAATTTGAAACTTCACACAAAGTGTGTTCTTTTAAGCAAGAGCCCTTGGAGTGATCTTACTCAGAACAATGCCATTAAACATCAT
>NW_014543792.1:2394-36572 GCF_000741045.1 Vigna radiata var. radiata | reverse complement strand
GCCATAAACTATAGAACTCAATCACATTCTCTACCAAATTTTTAAACAAGGTGCAAGAGGGAGGAACTAAAGGTTAACCACAATATGAACCATGTCATATGTATATGATGAATTTAAACATCTGCTAACAATAACCCCTCCATATCCAAAGCTCCACTATCCAAACGGTAAGATATAGAAAATTAACTATGAAACATAAACTAAACTATGGAATGAGCAATAGTCATAGGATTTATCAGAAAATGATGTATAGCTAATTGACTAATTATAAAAATATTATTATGCAACGAGATATCAAATGTTCTTCCATCCACTACTAGCAATAAAAACCTATCAAAACTCTATAGCTTCAATTCCAGTAATGCTCTTTCCTATTCTACAACCACGGCTAATCTATGTCATCTTAAAAAAGTNTAAAGATCAAACTTCAGGGACTACCTTTTCTCACAGAATATTTATTATGGATTTGATTAACAACTGCCAAGCTAAACTGTGCATATCTACTCCAACCATAGGGCAAACTAGCTGAATCTGCAACATCCAAATACATGGACAAATAGTCCACATTGTTTCCTTTTGGGAAAATAAGCGCACGCCTGTTCAAAAAAAAAAAACCAAGTTTGAAAGTGATAATCACTGGAAACAAGTATACATGCAAGATCAAATTCAAGAAAATTGACAATTATTAACCAGTTTAGCAAATCTCAGAAAAATACCATTTATAGCCACCAACAACAAATATATCCNAATAGAGCTTCTTGGTATTCANCCTCGAAAAGTTGTCAATTCTCCATGTGAATCTAGACGATGGAGGATCCTCAACAGGCTGACTCTCCACAGTATTGGCAGTTTCAAGTTGAGCTACAACTAACGATCACCAAAGAAACAAAAAAAAAAACAATCACCTATCAAATCTGGAATAAGCTGAAACCATAAATTAGCCCCCAAAGAAATAAAAAATTGTGACCCTAACCGAACCAGACCCTCCAATAGCAAACCAGGTATACAAGTAAAATGAAGTTACCTAATTAATTACATAATAAACAATTGAATCAAAACCGCACAACTTTCAAATACAAATCAATCAATGATTGGATGCAAATTATCTTCCGTTCTCAATCTTCGGCTGAAAAACGTTTCTTATTAAAAAAAACAAACAAAATCCCAAACCTGCGGCGCACAAGCCTCACGCGCACAACCACGAACCACCCTGCAACACGCACAACGAACCTCGATGAGACCGGACAGAACGAACCGCCACCGGAAAGACAGAGGTAGACGAGAGAATGGAAGCACGAACCGATGGAACACCTTAGGGTTAGGGCTTTGGGAAGACGAGAACGGGAATTTGTGAAATTTGGGCAGAGCGAGACTTTGGTGGTGTTGGAGACGACAGTTCTCTGAAACGGGAAGGGTTTGGACGAGAGTTCTCTGAAAGGGGACGAGACTGGCTTCGTATTTTTGGCTCGAAGAGTGTGGAAAACCCAAGCTGTGGGGTTTAATGAGCACCAACTTACCGACGGTCACATGACCCTCGGTAATACCCTCGGTAAAATGTATTTACCGAGGGACTGAAGGCCCTCGGTAATATCTCGCAAGTAAATCGGCGTTTTACTGTAGTGTCAAGGTAAGAATGAATAATTTCATATCCCTTTACCTGGTTGCTTAGCCCTATATTTATAGGCATTGAGTATGAGTTACGGGCAATAACCACTTGTACCTACTGGCCCATAATCTCGCAAGATTCGCCTACTAAGTGTAACTATCGTTAACGTGTCCTTGTATCTCACCGGAACTTTCGTACCTGTTTCCACTTACCTTTTCACTTCTCCCACTTAACTCCGAACAGGATGCCACCTAACCCAATCATGCTGCCACTATACCCGATCATGACACCACTTTACCCGATCATGACACCACTCTACCCGATCATGATAGAGTTAACCGGCCTCTCTACCATACATAAGCCCCCCAAGCCCCAAGCGTTGGAATAAGCGAACGGGTTTGATATTTTCGCTTTGCTAAGTCATGATTGAAGGATAAAAGATTCTTGACCTTACGATGAATACGAGATCGACGGTTGACATTAATTAGTCTTTTCACGAAAACCGAATATGAAAAGACGCGAGTTTCCCACCGTCAGATGTTATCATAATACACGGCTACGATGCATCTTCGATACCGCTTTATGCGGCTATAAATAGCGGGGGGGTCCCTCGCCATTTGCACCAACTGTTGTTCCTCTGTCAACTCTCACCGATCTACTTCTCTCCCAACTCGATCAGGCGTTTCAAGGTAATGTCTCTATCTTCCCATTCATCCAATAGGTCTAGGAAGGAGGGACGGGGATATGATGACGATGGGGTAAGCACCTCGTCATCGTCCAGTTCCTCCTTTGCCACATCTTCCCGTTCATCCGGGAACAAAGTGGCTTTTAACTATGATAATTCCCGAATGTGGACTTCTATACTTCCCCCTCCAATAGTACAGGGGTATGATTGGGCACCTCATGAGGTTAAAAACTATCTCCCGTACTTTATTTCTACTGTTTCTATTAGGCATTTGTTAGATAAAGTTGATATCTTGGCTACCCTTAGGGATATAGATGACTATACGTTTGTGGTTTGTCGAACGAACGGGCGGGCTTGCCATGGTCGAGAGGGTTATCCTGCAGATTTGTTTTATGTGTATATAACCTAGTTTCGAGATTTAGGCGTTAGACTCCCCTTTTCGGAGTTTCAAATGAGTGTTTTGAGAGAATTGAACATTTGCCCCGCGCAGCTACACCCGAACGAGTGGGCTGTCATGCAAGCTTTCAGTGTGCTCTGCACAGGATTAGTGCTGACCCCTACCCCTGCATCTTTCCTTTACTTCTTTCGTGCCTTACCTAACTCCAACCGGTCTTGGGTATCCGTACTTCATGTAAAGGATAAACAATTATTCGCCCCCTTCAATTCCTCCTACAAAGAATTTAAATCAAACTTTTGTAAGATAGTTATCCGAGAGTCGGGGCGACCAAAATACTTTTTTGACGATGGTCGGCCCAAATTCCCGCTGTATTGGACTGAGAATCCTAACTGCATAGACTCTTGGCCGAAGATGGAAATGACCGAAGCCGAACTGGATGTCATAAGTCAAATTGATCTATTACCTAGAAAGACATCGTCCCGTAAGCTTATTGACCTGATCGGGACCGACACTTTACGAGCCCGAGTGTTCGGTAAGGTTCTTATCTTTTTTCATTAAACGATCGGTAAGCATTAACTTGTCTAAATTGTCTTTTGTGTTGCAGACTTTTTTGGTGGTACGGAGCAACACGAATCTTTTGCTCGCCGGGTCTGCCGCTCTTACTTCTTCGATCCCTATTCCCGAAGCTACCCAAGACGTTAAATTGTCACATCTAGAGATTATAAAGGCAAAGCCAAAAAGAAAAGCTGCAGAAAAAACTCCCTCTCCTCCAAAGAGACAAAAAGTTATGGGTCCTCTTCTGACCGGTCCCTTGGATCCTCAGGTGCATGTAGCCGATTGTCTGCAATTTAACTTGACTCCCGAGGAACGAGTACCTTTCAAAGGCATGACACCTAGTGAGTCTTTGAACATGGCTTATGAGTTGATTGCTCGGGCCAGTGTGTGCTTGAATTATGCTGCCGGGACTACCAAGCCGTTATTGGTGGCCGAGCTAGAAACTGCTACTCATAGTTTAAATCAGTTGAAGAAGGAAAATGCCACCTTGACCGCTCGTATAGAGGAATTGACCAAACCCGCTGAAGATGATCGAGTTAAAGCTAAGAATGCCCTGGATGCGTCCCAAAAGGAAGTCACTTCGTTGCAACTGTCTGTTGACACTCTTCAATCAGATCTTCAAAAAGCAATGTCCCTAAATGATGAGTTGCTGAAGGATAAAAACGCTGCCCTCGCCGAACGGGATGACTTGCTGAAAGAAAAGTCTGCTTTAGAAGATCAGGTGTGTCAGGAGCGTGAACTTGGATTCAACCAAGGGATTGGGCAGTGCATTATTTTTTCAAAACCCTCTTAGAGCATCCCGAGTTTGATATCATGAAGGTTTACATGAACGGGGCTCTTGTTGATCTTTGTGATCCAGTTACGCTTGCCACTGAAGAATCTCCTACCGTTCCATCGACCGTCGCAATCGATCCTGCCAAAGAACTTTGATTGTACTCTTCATAGTTACTTAGTATTTTGTGTTATGAACTTCTTGCAAGCATGTCGTCGTAAATTTGTATTTGAGTTTTGACTGTTGACTAATAGTGCCATTTCGTATTGTGCTTTGCATGACAATATTTCAACTTTTGACTAGTAATGCCAATCTATGTGATGTTTTCGTTTTACTACATCACCCGATCACATACCAATTCTCTGACTTCATGTATTTGAAGTTAATTATCTAACTTCAACACGTTCTTCTCTCCATCTCACCCGATCAGGAGTCAATTATCTGACTTCCTGTATATGAAGTTAAGTATCTAACTTCAACACGTTCTTCCCTCCATCTCACCCGATCAGGAGTCAATTATCTGACTTCCTGTATCTGAAGTTAATTATCTAACTGCACCCGTTCCCCTCTTTGGATCACCCGATCGGAAGTCAATTATCTGACTTACAAACAACGAAGTTAATTATCTAACTTCAACACGTTCTTCCCTCCATCTCACCCGATCAGGAGTCAATTATCTGACTTCCTGTATCTGAAGTTAATTATCTAACTTCAAGACATTCTTCCCTCCATCTCACCCGATCAGGAGTCAATTATCTGACTTCCTGTATTTGAAGTTAACTATCTAACTTCAAGATGTTCTTCGCTCCATCTCACCCGATCAGGAGTCAATTCTCTGACTTCATGTATTTGAAGTTAATTATCTAACTTCAAGACGTTCTTCCCTCCATCTCACTCGATCAGGAGTCAATCATCTGACTTCCTGTATTTGAAATTAATTATCTAACTTCAAGACGTTCTTCCCTCCATCTCACCCGATCAGGAGTCAATTATTTGACTTCCTGTACATAACTAGTTCTACTCAACATGGTAACGAATAGCAGAAATGTTTTTATTTAGTAAAGTCAGAAAAATTACATAATATTCAACTAAAATAAAACTTCAAATGAGAAATGTTCCATGTGTTAGGGAGGACTTTTCCATTTAAGGATTCTAACTGATATGCCCCATTATTTAAACTCTCCTTTATCTTGAACGGGCCTTCCCAATTGGCTGACAGATTCTCGTGTGCAGGATCTTTTCTAGCCTCTCCCGTTCGTCTCCACACCAAGTCTCCTTCTACAAACCGTCTTGGTTTGACCTTAGTATTATATCGTCGAGCTATTAGTCTTTTATTAGCTTCTACTCGAGCAACAGCCAATTCTCTCCGTTCTGATAGGATGTCGAGATTGCTTCTGAGGTATTCTTCGTTCTTATGCATATTGCTGACCTATCTTCTTAACGTGTCTTCGCCCACCTCGACCGGTAACATGGCATCCGTACCGTAAGTGAGGTTGAAAGGTGACTCTCCTGTTGCACTTTGAGGTGAACATCGATATCCCCAAAGTACTTGCTGCGACTCGTCCGCCTAAGCTCCTTTTGCCTCCCCCAGCTTCTTTTTTAACTCTTGTACTATAATTTTGTTCATGGCTTCTGCTTGGCCGTTCGTCTGCAGATGTTCTACCGAACTTGTCAAGGGTATGATTCCTAACTCTTTGTAAAATGCGATCAACTTCTTGTCGACAAACTGACGCCCATTGTCTGTGATGATATATTTTGGTATACCGAACTTGCAAATCAATCTCTAGACAAATTTTTGCACCTGAGACGCCGATATTTTAGCCAGAGGTTCTGCTTCTACCCATTTGGTGAAATAATCGACTGCCACTAAGAGAAACTTCAATTGTGAGCGACCGGTCGGGAATGGTCCTACAATATCCATCCCCCATTGAGCGAAGGGCCATGGAGACACCATACCTAGCAACTCAATGGCCGATGCGTGAATTATGTTCCCATACTTCTGACAAGCCAAACATTTAGTGACAAAAGCTTGACAATCTTTTTCCATCGTAGGCCAATAAAATCCTGCCCTCAACGCACGGGCTCTAAGTGACCGACCGCCACCGTGTCTGCCACATATCCCTTCATGCAGCTCCCTCATAATGTATTCTGATTCTTCTTTGGACAAACATTTTAACATAGACATGACATACCCTCTTCGGTAAAGTTCTTCTCCCACTATAACATATCGTGCAATTTGTCTAGCCTCTTCGGGACGAAGACTTATACCTTCTCCTTGCTTCTTGATAAGCAACATAATATCTCTCCTCCAATCATCCCGTTCGGCTATACAACTTACGTGCATACAATCAACTATGGGTTTGAACACAATTTGGCGGACCAGGGAGGATAGCTAACCTTTTTCTTTCCCGGTCGTCAGCTTAGAAAGCCTGTCAACTCTTTGGTTCTCTTCCCTCGGTATATGTTTTAAATCCATGGATTCGAAATGGGAGAACAGCTGCTTGGCTTTGTGGAAGTATTTTAATAACTGATCATCCCTTATCTGGAACGTCCCGTTCATATACCCTTCTACAAGCTGTGAATCTGTCTTGCAGCGAAGAACTTCTACTCCCAAGTCCCGTGCTAACTCCAAGCCTACTATTAAAGCTTTGTACTCTGCCTGATTATTACTGACTTTAAACCGGAAAATCAAGGCTTGTTCTATCATAATACCGTTCGACCCTTCTAAGACTATTCCCGCTCCTCCACCTTGATGACTGGACGATCCATCTACATATAATATCCATGGGTGGAAAGTTGAATCTACCACAAGCAGTTCAGCCACAAAATCTGCCAGATGTTGTCCCTTAACAGATCCTCTTGGCTCATACCTCAGACCTAACTCAGAGAGTTCTACGAACCACCCGATCATTCTCCCTGCCAGATCGGGTTTTCTTAAGATTTTAGCAATGGGGTAATCCGTATGAACTACAACCTGGTTTCCTTGTAGGTAGGGTCTAAGTCTTCGGGTAGCATTCACTAAGGCCAGAACTACTTTTTCTAGCTGTTGATACCTGGTTTCTACTTCCTTCAAAATTCTACTGATAAAGTATATTGGTCTAAATTCAGCAATTTCTTGGACCAAAGCTGCACTAATCGCTTCTTCACTGACTGCCAAAAATAAGTGTAGCTCGCTGCAATAGTCGGGTCGTCTCATAACTGGAGGATTAGTGACAATTTGCTTTACTTCTCCAAATGATGCTTCACATCGTTCGTTCCACTCTCCCTGGGTTTGTTTCTTCATTATCTTTAAGATTGCCTGAATACGTTCAGCCAATTTGGGTATGAACCTTGACAATGATGTTAGCCTTCCCACTAACCTTTGCACCTCCTTCAGATTTCTTGGGCTTCTCATCTCCAGAACGGCTCGGCATTTGTCTGGATTGGCCTTTGATGAGCCTCTCCAGTGTAGTACGGACGCAGAAAAGGTTGAATGGAAGAAGATCCAGCAAGCAGCAGCGGAATTGGTTGATGTTCAGTGGAGTGAATGTGGCGGTAGAGAAGGAAAAGAAGTGGTTCCTTAGCTCAGGCGGCTTCCATTGNTGGAAGAAAGCTAAGAGGTGGGAGAGAGTTGAGAGAAGAAGTAACTTTGGCAAGCATTTGCTAAGTTGAGAAGAATTNCAGAAATGCAGAAATTTCTCATAGAATCCAAAGTGTGATACAAAGCTGCCAGGATGGGTTTTATAAGTGAACCCCCTTGGCTGTGTGCATGAATTTCATGACCCATGAAGAGTGGATCAGCTGCCACGTATAATCCCATGTGCAGCAGGTGCTGGCCTTCTAGAAAAGCTTATTTACAATGTGACAAAATCAATACACACATGATCTGGTGCTGAAAATAAAATGACTTTGCCATGGGTGTGCTTAGCAAAGAATGGTGGTGTGGCTAACAACTTTGATAGTCATGTGGACAAATTTGCCCTTTCTCTTGGTGTCCATGTCTTCAAGCTCTTGTTGGAGTTTCCTGGTCATGCTTCTAGTGATGGGTCCATGATGGGCTTGGACCCAAGTCATCATCCCCTCCCTCTTGGAAAGGATTTGTCCTCAAATCTGATAGCTTGCTTGAGGATTTATTTTTTTAGCTTTATAGATCTTCCACCTGAGTCAAATATCATTCTGCAATAAGCATCAAACAGATTTCTAATTAGTTTTCTATAACCCAACAAAAGATATAAAAGAACATGTTGAGAAGAATATTTCTTAATTTTAAAATTTTCAAGTTTAGTACTATAAAGAAACCTTTCTTCTTTTGAAATTTTATTTGTCTCTTGAGTTAGTGGTACCCATAAAAGTAACCCTAACCCAAGTTGTGAATTGCCATATGTTGAAAGTTTTATCATTTTTAAAGATGGCATGGCAAATTCTGGNAGANAAAATTGAGATTTTGGACTTTCAAAAATAAATGGGGAAAAGTGAAAGGATAGAAAACCTCCCCTTAATAGTTTTGATTCCATTGTGGTTGAAGGAGATTTTGTTCTTAATTTCTTTTCTTCACTTTCTTCCACTTCTTTTCTTTCAATTTCTTCTTTGTCTTCTTTTTCTTTTATTCTCTCTTCCTCTTTTTTTATTCCCTCTAATTCTATACTTCTTTGATCTTCTTCTTTCAACTTTCTTTCTTTTTCTCTTTCATCCCTTTCCTTGTTAAGGCGCATTTGTGCTTGATCCTCTGCCACTTGTGTTGATGAGAGAGGATGAAGTACAAATTTCTTCTCATGATGGTGCACAGTTATGGTATTGGTAAGACCATTATGAATTGTTTTATGATCAAATTGCCATGGTCTTCCCAATAACACATGACAAATTTCCATTGGAACTACATCACATAAAANTTTGTTTTTAAAATTGCNAATGGAAATTGTTACTGTGACCTNATCCTTGNCTGTGATATTCCCATCTTTATTGATCCAATGTATTTTATAAGGTTTAGGATGGGGTTGCACAACAAGTTTTAATTTTTCAACCAATCTAGTGCTACAACAGTTAGAGCACGAACCACTATCAACAATGAGAGAACAAGTATTATTTTGGATTTGACATCTTGTGTGAAAGAGAGTCTCTCTTTGTGATAGATGTTCTTCACTAGATTGATTATCAAAAATTTTCTTGATCATGAGAAGTTGCCCTTCACAAGGATAGACTTCCTCAGTAGTGGATTTTTCTTGATCACTCTCATTCTCACTACTGGATGATTCACTACTATAACTGTCAATGCCCCTTAAAATGATAGTTCTTTTGGTGGGACATTGTGCAGCTACATGTCCTCTTCCCAGACACTTAAAACATTTGATATCACTAGTCCGAGTGTGTGAAGATGACTCTTGTGTGGGCTTCTCAACAATTTTGGCTAAAGGCTTAAAAGGCTCTTTTTCTTTAAAATTTTCCTTTAAAACAATAGGGTGAACCTGAACTCTTTTAGAAGAGAATTTTCTCAAGTTTTGTTGTTCTACCTTAATACACATTTGAACAAGATCATTCAAATCTCTATAAGGTAGTAGTTCAACTCTATCTCGAATTTCAAAATTAAGCCCACTTAAAAATCTAGCCAAAGTAATTTCCGAAGCCTCTACTATGCCTGCCCTCATTATGTATAACTCCATTTTTTGTCTATATTCTTCAACAGTCATAGACTTTTGTTGTAATCTTTGGAGTTTATCCATGAGTTCTCTATTGTAATAGGAGGGAATATGTCTCCTCCTAAGGGCAGTTTTGAGATCATTCCAATAATGAATTGGAGGAGCTTGATGTCTAAGTCTCTCTTGGACTAAGGCAGTCCACCAATACATTGCATACCCTTGAAAGCTTAGGGTAGCTAGAGAAACTTTTCTTTCTTCACTTACTTGGCGGCAAGCAAACAATTGTTCCACCTTCATTTCCCAATCAAGATAGGCCTCAACATTGTCCTTCCCATGGAAGTGAGGCAAAACAACATTGACTTCTTTAGGGGGGTGGTGGTACATGAACATTTCTCCTAGATTTCCTAGAAGAAGAAGGTTGATTGTAATAATCCCCTACATTTAGAGGTATGCCCTCTACTTGAGAATGATCACTTTGACTTCCCCTAGACCCATTTTGTTCTTCTCTTAACAACCTCAACTCATCTTGAATCATAGGATTTTGAAGCTCTCTATTGACTCTTTCTTGACTCATTTTCCTTTCAATTTCATTGAGTTGATTGACTAAAGTTTGAAGAGTAACTTGTTCTTTTTGATTTTCATTATCACTAATCCTAGGAGAATTCCTTTTAGACATTATGATGGACTTAAATGTTATTCTTGAAATAAAGACTAAAGATTTCACTTAGAAAGCAATATTCCAGGTAAGGGAGGTGAATCACTAGGATTGCTTAAATACCAAGCCTTGTCCTTGCCAAATATGCTTCTAGCTACTTACTAGAATCTTTATATCAAAATCACTTTTAAATCCACCTAAGTCTTAAAGACAACAACAAACAAAGCAAAGATAAAAAGCTAAACTCTAAATTTGGACCCCTAAAGAGAGCTTCCTATTCGCACAAGAAGTATGATATCTAGTCGAGAAATGAAAAAAAAACAAAGTAAAGTGAGGTCTCCTAGGTGAGGCTTAGATTTTGGATCTAAGAGACACTCACCGTCTACCAAATTTTAGGTGATGAGACTTTAAGTCTAGTTTAGCAAATGAGAGGAGAACACTTGTGAGCTCTTCCCCCACACTTGTTGTAGATGGCTGCATTACAAAGATGAAAAAAAAATTACACAATTTACAGCAAAGAAAAGTAATAATGGAAGGGAAATGGGAGTGCAACTTTGGCCTCTCTCAAAGGAAAGTTGTATGCACTAGGTGCAGCCACAAAGCTCACAGTTGCAAAGGGTGAAGCTAGTCAAATTCAGGATGTCAACACACGGATCCAGTAGTTGCTGGTGCTGCAACAGATACTGGATTTTCTACACTACCGAGAGAATGGATTTTGATGTGCCAAACCATCCTTCAATCCAACTTTATCCTCACCAATCTTCTTTCTAGAATGCTACCAACAATGTAGAGCCACTTGAAGCTATTCTGCAGCCACAAGAACACTCACAAGAGCCACCAATATTAATGATAATTGCAAGAAAAATTGTTAATGCTGTTGCTGGAAAGAAACTCAGAATTACACCACGGGAATTGTATCAAACATATGGTGACAGAATTTCAATCAACAAAAATCAAGCAATTAATCAGTTTGCAATTGTAGTTAGCACTCAAAAGAAACTTAGAAAGGCTCTAGAATAGATTCAAAAAGCAATAAAAACACACATTTGCAGTATGACAGTTTTCATATTGAATTCTCCAAATTTGGGAAAGTGTTTGATGTATTGACTCAAAGAAAACAGAATTTGTGGTTTCTGCTGTTACTGTAACGAAACAACTTGGATTGCGGGATGTTTGAGCTTCTTTTAATTTTTATTTGCAAAGCACAATGGCTGTAAAGGCATAGAGAACATAATCCCAGCTTTTGTCAATCCACACATTCATACTAAAACTCAGTTCAAGTGAACATTCAAAACTGAATGCACATATATGAAGGCTGGAAATTTTGAGATGACACACGACTGATATAATATTTGGTGTATGATGATTTCCAACAAGTTTAGATGATGAAAAGAAGTAGGTGCAGTCAGTTAAACATCCACAAAACAGTTTACAACAAAATCTTACTATGACACTTCCCAAGAAAAAATGGTCAAATAAGGTGTTCAAGTAGTGACACCAAACAAATCCGAGAAAATGACCATATGAACAGTAAACACCAGTTTTGATGCACTTTTTACAGATGTTTAAGCAACCAAACCAACATAAAACAACAATATTAGGAGAATGGCTATTCTACTAGATGATTTCAAGCCAAATGAGGAAGTGACATGGTGATTTTGTGCATTTGTGTAGGTTTGACCATAAAGTCAGTTTAGACACATTTCAATTGATCAAACAAAGTGGTTTTGAAGTGTTAAATGCATAAAAGATAGCAAAGATGCAGAATCACCATTCAAGTTGCCAAATTATGCAAAAAATATGTGAAAAACTGCAGCACTTTTAAAATCATTTGACTGGAAGCAAAGCTGGCTTAAACAACAATGACTTCATAGAGATTTAAGCTCTAGATCTAGCTCCAGAAATTGGAACTAGCAGAATTGAGAATGTCCTACTAGATGTGCAAAAACAGAAGCACGATGCAAAGCTTTTTGAACCAGAAAAGCAAAACAGAATTTGCTGCTGAAATGCAATTGCTCACAACTCAAGCATTCAGATCTGAATTATACAAGTTAAACATGTGAAATTGATTCAGATCTCTAAATCAAACTTTTACACAACCTCAAAATCAATAGATCTGGATTTTAACAGCTTAAACCATATGTAGCAGTGAAATTTGCTGAAAAATTGGAAATCCAGCAATTAACACCAACTTTTCGTGATTCAATGATGAAAATGGGTTGTGTGAGCTTGAAACATGTTTAGAATCATGAAATAAACTTGCAGCAAACTTTAAACACCATAGATCTGGACAGAACAGAAAATCGAAAGTGGTTCCAGATTGGACACAAACAAATTGATGTAGATTTTAGAAAAACCAGCAGATTTGACTGTTTCCTTCAACGCTTAAGCTCATGTGATCAAAGCTAGACAATGTCTTGATGCTTTTTATGATCAATGAAGAGCTATCACTGCACTGGATTTACTCAAAACGGAAAACATATTTGCTGAATGGAAAAACACTGTGACAAATTAAAAACTGCTTCAACATAGCACATGACCATGACAAACTGGAAATCTGGATTTAAAAACTGAATAGACTGGAAACACATGAGATGCACCGATTAAAATGTAGAAGAGCAGAACAACACGAAACAGTAAAATGAAATTGGAAAGTGACTTAGCTGGAGCGTGATGCAGAACATAGGCTCTGAATACCACTTGATGAGCCTCTCCAGTGTAATACGGACGCAGAAAAGGTTGAATGGAAGAAGATCCAGCAAGCAGCAGCGAAATTGGTTAATGTTCAGTGGAGTGAATGTGGCGGTAGAGAAGGAAAAGAAGTGGTTCCTTAGCTCAGGCGGCTTCCATTGATGGAAGAAAGCTAAGAGGTGGGAGAGAGTTGAGAGAAGAAGTNACTTTGGCAAGCATTTGCTAAGTTGAGAAGAATTNCAGAAATGCAGAAATTTCTCATAGAATCCAAAGTGTGATACAAAGCTGCCAGGATGGGTTTTATAAGTGAACCCCCTTGGCTGTGTGCATGAATTTCATGACCCATGAAGAGTGGATCANCTGCCACGTATAATCCCATGTGCAGCAGGTGCTAGCCTTCTAGAAAAGCTTATTTACAATGTGACAAAATCAATACACACGTAATCTGGTGCTGAAAATAAAATGACTTTGCCATGGGTGTGCTTAGCAAAGAATGGTGGTATGGCTAGCAACTTTGATAGTCATGTGGACAGATTTTCCCCTTCTCTTGGTGTCCATGTCTTCAAGCTCTTGTTGGAGTTTCCTGGTCATGCTTCTAGTGATGGGTCCATGATGGGCTTGGACCCAAGTCATCAGCCTTTTTGCCTCGCGAAGTCAACATAAAAACCAAAAATTTACCCGCAGATACTCCGAATGTACACTTAAGAGGATGGAGCCTCATCCCGAACTTCCGCACTTAACCAAGAACCTCCTACAGGTCCCGTAAGTGCTCCTCTACCGATTGGCTCCTCACCACCATGTCGTCCACGTAAACCTCCATGCATTTTCCTATTTGGTTATGAAAAACCTTGTCCATCAGTCGTTGATACGTTGCCCCTACATTTTTTAAACCGAACGGCATAACGTCGTTACAGTAATTGGATCGCTCTGTTATAAAGGTTGTTTTTTCTCCATCCGGTTGGTAATAGGAATCTGATTGTACCCCGAATAAGCGTCCAAAAAGCTCAATATCTCGTATCCTGAGACTCCATCAACCAATCCATCTATGCTCGGGAGAGGGTACGTGTCCTTCGGGCATGCTTTATTAAGGTCAGTGAAGTCTGTACACATTCTCCACTTCCCGTTCAGTTTTTTCACCATAACAACATTGGATAGCCAGGTGGTGTACTTCACTTCCCGAATAAAGCCTGCTTCTAATAACTTTTCGACTTCTTCATCCACCGCCTTCCTCTTTTCGTTGCCCAATCTTCGTTTCTTCTGTGCCACCGGTCGCGCCTCTTTGAATAACGACATCTTATGAGATATTACGTCCGGATGGATACTTGGCATATCAGAAGCTGTCCATGCAAAAAAATCTATATTTTTCATTAAGGTTTCCTCCATTGACGCAGCCTGATCGGTGGTTAAGTTGCGTCCTATAGTGGTAAATCGTTCTTCCTTCTCTCCGATAATTAACGGACATACTTCTCCCAACGGTTCTACTCGTTCATCCAAATGCGTTCGGGGATCTAACTCCATCATTGCGACCTCCGACCTTTTGCTTTGGAAGTCAATTGCTCTCGGCTTCACCTTCAAACCTGCAACGTAACACTCCCGAGCCATTTTTTGGTCCACCCGAACGGTGTGCACTACCCCATCGTCCGTGGGATACTTTAAAGTTAAATATGGAGTTGAGACAATAGCCCCGAAAGCGTTCAGGCATGGTCGTCCCAAAAGGACGTTGTATGACGTATCAGCTTCCACCAGTAAAAACTGAATCTTCGTTTCCTTAGCATTCTTATCCAGCCCCAAACTGGTTCTCAGGTCGACGTACCCCTTTGTATCTACCCTTTTGCCGGCAAACCCTACTATTTGTTCATTGAAAGGCATAATGGCATCCTCCGAAATTTCCATTTGCCTAAATGTCTTCCAATACAAGATATTAGCCGAACTACCTTGATCTATTAAAACTTTGCCGACCTGGTATCGAGCGATCATAGCGGTTATGACCATCGGATCATCTTGTTCCAGATCGGGTGCATGAAAGTCTTCATCAGAGAAGGTGATGGTGGGCATAAATCTTTTTTGCACTCCTGTTCGACTAACACTGTGTAGATTCCTCAAGTGTCTCTTTTTGGCAGCTGATGTTGAACCACCACCTATGAATCCTCCAGAGATCGTATTGATTACACCTCTGACCGTTCGGTCTAGGCTCCTGCTTCTACTCCGATCCTTCCTTCGTTGGCTCATTCTCTTGGGAGGGTCCTGTCGCATGAAGGACCGTCTTGTTCTGTTTGACGACCCCTCCCCCCTTTTGAACAAACCTTTGAAGATGTCCCGCCTGGACCAAAGTTTCCAACTTATCCTTTAATGTGACACAATCCTCCGTGGTATGTCCTCGGTTCTGATGATACCGACAGTATTTACTCTCATCTGCCCCTATTGGCGTTGGTATTTGAACTACAGCCATAAGGTCGGCTCTCAATGCTTCCTCCAATACCCTTGCACGGGGTGCGTTCAATGAGGTGTGATGGACATATTGTTGGATTCTGGTTTGGTCTCTACCTCGATGACCACCTCTCTTATCATTTCTCCCGAACGATTGTTCAGCCCTATCTCTGCCCGTACGGTTCATCGGTTCAATCTCCTCTCTCCCTCGTTGATGGGCTCTTCCCTCCTCTACTCGAATAAAATTGGCCAATCTGTTTTGTAACTCATACATACTCTGAGGTTCTTCCGCATGCAAGTAATCACAAAATGGGTCAGGCCTTAGTGCTGTCGTTAGCGCACTTACAATCAATCTTTGATCTGTGTTTCTTACTTGTCGAGCAGTACGATTGAATCTGTCCATGAACGCCTTGAGGGACTCATCTCGTCCTTGTCTCATTCTCACCAAAGCTGTATATTTCACTCCAGGTGTTTTGCTTGAAGCGTACTGTTGGGTAAACAATTGCCTAAGTACGGCAAAACTATCGATTGTTCCCGGTTGCAGGGAATGAAACCAATCTAACGCTTCTTCCTTCAGTGAAAGGGAAAAAACCTTACACCATACTAACTTGTCCGACAAATACACAACCATTGCATCCACAAAAGATCGCAAGTGTTTGACCGGGTCCGACGAGCCTCCATATTTCTCCATTGAGGGCAGCATTTTGTTTTCTGGTATGATCGCCCTCATTACCCTTGGCGTGAAAGGGTGAAGTCCTTCAGCCTGATCATCAGGTACAGGATTTCGTCTCTCCATTTCATTTTGTCGTTCTTCATTATTGTTATTGGATTCACCTCTGCCTCCACCTCTGCCTCCACCTCTGCCTACTCCATGCCCATTCACTCTTCCCACTCCTAGGCTTGGCCCTGCGCTATGGTTCCCTCGTCTTTTCTCCCCCTGGGTCGGGTGTTGACCCCTTTCTTCACTATCTGAGTTAACAATCTCAACATTTACGGACTGAACGGACAACCCTCCCCCTCCATTGGCCCGTTCTGCCCTAAGTGCCGTCATTTCTGCTCTCATTTCCTGCATCTGTCGCTGTAAATCTTGCAACAGCTGTAAAGGAAATTCTCCTGCCATCGTGATCGTACTTGGGTTGAAATAAGAATCTCGGGCCCCACGGTGGGTGCCAAAATGTTTCGAATGTAGGACGTAAGATTGTATACTGATCCAAGTATGTTGATGGAACACCCCTAATGATTCAAGACTGAACGCGATTCAAACTGTCTCGACGAAACGCTTCAGATAATGTCACTCTTACGCCTGAACGGTTGCGACCTGCAAGTTAGCACTTCGACGCTCAAGTCAGCAGAGTCACAATAATATCAAGGTAAGAATGAATAATTTCAGATCCCTTTACCTGGTTGCTTACCCCTATATTTATAAGCGTTGAGTATGAGTTACGGGCCATAACCACTTGTACCTACTGGCCCATAATCTCGCAAGATTCGCCCACTAAGCGTAATTGTCGTTAATGTGTCCTTGTATATCGCCAGAACTTTCGTACCTGTTTCCACTTTCCTTTTAACTTCTCCCACTTAACTCCGAACAGGATGCCACGTAACCCGATTATGCTGCCACTCTACCCGATCATGATAGAGTTAAGTGAATAGGCAGGTTAAATTTTCTCTCAACTATTCTGCAACTGTAAAAAATGCTAATGGCATATATGTTGTCCCAGAGATGAAGAATGATTTTCATCCACAACAACTCATAGAATTCTTCCTTCGCAGTCTTGTTACTGCATTCTACTTTTTGGTCATATATATATATATATATATATATATATATATGGGGTTTGCTAACTTGCGTACGTCTGTTTTTCAGTTGGTACATTTTAGCAATGTGTACCGGGTTTCAGTAGACAAAAATACCCTTATATATCATGAATTCTAAGTTTTAAGGTTAAGGGTATTTTAATAATTTTCATTCTCAAAATTAAAAAAATAAAAAAAGAAACACCCCAAACCCTTACCCACCTCTCTCATTCCTCTCAACCATTTCTCTTTCACTCCAACCTTTTCTCTGTCATCCCTACTCTAGTCTCAATTGAAAAAAATCAGAAACACTTGCCTTATTTTAATAATTTTCATTCTCAAAACTAAAAAATGAAACCCCACACCCTTACTCACCTCCTTCATTCCTCTCAACCCTTTCTCCTTCATCTCTCTCACTCAAACATGTGCTCTGTCATCTTTGCACTAGTTCCAACTAAAAAAACACTCATTATAAAACGATTTAATTTTTTAAAGAGTTGAGTCATTGACATATTCACCTTCCGAAAAAAGTTCATTCAAAATTTTTTTAATTTCATTATCTTCACTATATATATTAGAGCTAACGGGTACAACTTGCATCAAGACTTATGAGCATCATTCCTTTACATTCTGAGACTACTATGTAACATTGCTCCGTGGCCATTTAATTTTTATTTGGTAGAAATTCATTAACTTGTTTTCCTTTACTAAAGAAAAAACAAATCAAAATACAATAAAATTCTCAACGATAAAATCAAACAATAAAACTTCTAAATCTTGAAATTTTATTTAAAATTATATAAAGAAAAAATTAGGTGCTTTAATTTTTTTATTTATGTAAGTATTTTTTTCTCTAACCATTTTATTTAATAATGAGTGTTTTATTAGTTGGGGCTGGTGCAGAGATGACAGAGAAAATGTTTGAGTGAGAGAGATGAAGGAGAAAGGATCGAGAGAGATGAAGGAGATGAATAAGGGTTTGGGGTTTCTTTTTTTAGTTTTGAGAATGAAAATTATTAAAATAAGGCAAGTGTTTCTGATTTTTTTCAATTGGGACTAGAGTAGGGATGACAGAGAAAAGGTTGGAGTGAAAGAGATGAAAGAGAAAGGATTGAGAGGAATGAGACAGGTGGGTAAGGGTTTGGCGAGTTTCTTTTTTTATTTTTTTAATTTTGAGAATGCAAATTATTAAAATACCCTTAACCTTAAAACTTAGAATTCATGATATAAGAGTATTTTTGTCTACTGAAATCCGGTACACATTGTTAAAATGTACCAAGTGAAAAACAGGCGTACGCAAGTTAGCAAACCCATATATATATATATATATATATATATATACTCATTCTAGTTTTCTTTATTCTTTTCTCTCAAGTTTATTTGCGTTTTGCATCATTTCTTTGTGTTTCATCTTTTCTTTCAAACTTTGTTTTACTATATTACATTGTTAAGATCATAGTGCATTTCTTGGATTAATATTCAAATTTTCGTTTCTGGCATAGAGATCAATCAAGCAAGCATATTGATCAATATCAGGACGTGACAATTATAAATCTTAAAAATATAATTTAAGCCAATAGCTTACCAATATTTAAGAAGCCTTTGAAAGCCGTACTCCAAATTGCTGTCATGATATATCATCTACCAACCATATTGATTCTTCATCATGTGATCTATTTTCATATAATATAAACTATCCCGATTATATATTCATATAATAATTTATATAATGTTATTTTTATACTTATCTTTTTAGTTTTATTAATAAAACTAAACATTTATAAAATTAATTATTATTTTTTGTCATAAAAATTATTTTATTTTTTGAAAATAAAAATTCAAAAACATACTTTTCTAAAAATTTAGGAAAAGGGTATTTTATATATAAAATATAGAATGTTTTTATCTTCTTTATTTTATTTATTTTAATTTATCTTGTACACTGTATTTGTGACATCCCAATTTTATACTTCATTCAGGTATAAAAATTAAGACGTCAACATAGATGATAATAGAAAGCAGTTAGAATAATAAAATAGCAGATAAGGTGCTAAGAAATTAAGCTTAAGGATTACAGTAATCCGGAATGTAGAAGAAATTTCAAAACGTGGAATACTAAAGTACTTCAAAATATAAGAACTGGAATTGTTCAGATATAAGGAAAGCTATTGGATTCCTAGAAAGATTAAGAAGTTGTTTCCTCATTCCCCTCCAGGACATTCTCCACTGAGGCCTCATTCTCCTCTGCTCACATCCAAGTGGATGATCATCGCAAAAGAAAAAAAAACAGGCAACAAACACAAACACAAACAAGCAAAGGTGAGCTAATTATATAAATAAACAACATGTGACAGATTAAGCATGTAATCATATAGGAGTGAATTGAAAACAAAGCAGTTTAGGAAACACAACCTAAGCATGTTATTTTCTAGACTTGACTCGTCCGGACTTTAAAAACGATAGTCGGGCTATGGCGAGTCTTGCACCCGTGGTGACTTATGAAACTTGGGTTCCCCACCCTGCCACACTCACGAGGTTAGTCCGTTCCGGGCCTCGAGGCATACTGGGAGCCCCCAAGACTAAGGATCTCCTGCTACTTCTCACCACATGGTTCAACCTCTCTAAGTGAGTTTGATTGACCATTGAAGCGTCAGAATGACTCCCANGGCTGAGCCCCTACTTTCATTTTAAAACACTAAGAATCTCACCGAGAGATTCTACAAAGATGTAACTTAGTTTACTTCTATACAGATGGAACTTAGTTTACCACTTGGATCATACTTTCATCACTTTGTAATCATATATTTTTCAAACATAATATCAATAACAGACATCAACTTATTTATCACAACTTATAAAAATAACCACTCTATAAAATTTAATCTAAATTTATAAATACCGAAATTTTTTATAATTTACTTCCAAATGCCTAAATATATGTAGATTCGATGAAAGTTATTTCCCTTTAATTCTATTATAATAGTTATATTAAATCATAATAATATTATAATATTTATATTAAATCAGTGCACAAACATTTTTAATTTATATTAAACCCACATTTATATTATAAAACTATATTATATATAAAATTCATTAACATACATACTGTTATATATAAAATTCATAAACTTACTAATTATATAAAACTATATTATACAAATAAAATATAATATTATACGTACTTTTACTAATTTTTGTATGTAACTATATTATATTAATATAATTTATTAACATACATATTCTTACTACTATATAATATTAATATAGTTTATATTTAACTACTTCTTGTATCACATATATAATACTAAATTATATTAATATCATAAATATTTTAAGATAAAAGAACATATCAATATATACCACTAACAGAAATCTCCTAACACATGTTAATAGTCAATGTACCCCTATATCTTCAAAACGATCACGGGCCCACCAGAAATCATAAGCCAACACTTCTTTCACTTTTCCCCTCAACCCAGATAGCTTAACCCTTTGAATTTGATTTCTCTATGCACCAGAGATAACCATGCTTTCTTAAAGAAATAAATTCTACCCTATCTTTTTTTGTAAACAGTTTTTATTTTATTTATTTATTCTTTTGGTAAAGTGGGACATATCCTATCTTCCTACCCATCCATTTTCCAAAATCTAATAAAAGCAAAATGCTCCTCCCTCTCTGCAACAAAAACAATCACTGCTCTTCCACTATTTATTATATAATATTTATGCATATACACATCATACGTGAAAGCCTCTCCCCTGATATACATTCAATATAAAATTTTAACCAACCCATGAATACCATGCCTTCATCCTTGACATAAACCTCTTCCCTTCACACATTATATTATATTTATAACGAACACACACAAAATCCATTAATATTTCCTACTTAATATCAACATATTAAGTTCCCCATAAAACACTACCTCAAAAATTGATTCCTCTTTCTAAATAGTGCTAACACATAATTTTCCACTCCCAAACAACTCATAACAGTTCAATCTACAACCATTAAATTCAATAAAATCACTACACAGACAAGCCATCATAAATTAAGTATACTCACTTTTTATCAGTTTCATAACTCATCACATATCCCCCAATATTCATAAAACTTAACATGCAATTCCAAAACAGCACACCAAAATAAAATTCACCATACATACAGAGCATATAAACAATTCAAAGAAACATAACTAGCTCCCCTTACCTGGGTTTCTCAAAATAAGCTAATTGAAGACGCCCTAACAGCACCTTCCACACATAACGGAACTTGACAGAACCTACAGATCACCAAATTGGTGATGAAGACAGCTTCTTAGAGCTAAAACAACATAAAGAACGGAAAGGGACAAGCACAGAGCACGTGCCATTCGTAGGACAGCAAGTCCTAGATTTAAGGAAATGGGGAAACAGTAGAGAACCGCTTACCGGGAAGGATAGCGAAAATGATCGATTCAAAATGGAGCCCTTGGTGAGGTGAACGCTAGAGCACCTTCAAATCAAAATAGAATTATAAGGCCCTTACATATATTTGTAAGGCCCCGACAACTTACAGGGATTGCTGACTGCTCCCACGCTTAACCATGGAGTTTTTATGAGTTAGGCTACCGAAAAAAAATGCCTTTTGGTGATATGGGTAGCCAAATCAATTCCTTTAAGCTATCTTTCAACTGTATAGTCCCATACCTATACAGTCTCCAGATCCCTCTCATTCCGGTGTATGATCGATTCATCCATGTGCCCCTTCCACTCGAAGCCTGCCAGGAGTCGCTCCTTGTCTGTGCCCCCTGCACCATGCCTCTTGCACCGGCGATCACTCCCCGCCCTCGTCAGTGCCCGGGCGTCACATGCCCACCAGCTTTCGTCTGGTTCATCCTCGAACCACATCGTACTGGGAGAGGCTAGGCTCTGATACCATTTGTAAGGCCCCGACAACTTACAGGGATTGTTGACTGCCCCCACAAATCACCACGAGACTTTCCAGTGTGTTTTGTCCTCACTCGCACACTTTCCGGGAAAACTTCCCGNAAGGTCACCCATCCCAGAATTACTCCAGGCTAAGCACGCTTAACCATGGAGTTCTTAAGGGTTAGGCTACCGAAAAGTAAATGCATTTTGGTGATATAGGTAGCCAAATCAATTCCTTTAAGCTATCTTTCAACTGTATAGTCCCATACCTATACAGTCTCCAGATCCCTCTCATTCCGGTGTATGATCGATTCATCCATGTGCCCCTTCCACTCGAAGCCTGCCAGGAGTCGCTCCTTGTCTGTGCCCCCTGCACCATGCCTCTTGCACCGGCGATCACTCCCCGCCCTCGTCAGTGCCCGGGTGTCACAGTATTTATTTTCTAAAAGATTCAACTTGAAATAGTCACTACTTAATTTTTAATTACATCATAAATTTACATACTATAGCTGAGTTTTTAATTATTTATTATATTGAGTATTTAATATAGTTTTTTTAATTTAAATATTCGTATTTTTGGTTTGTCATTAATTGCTTGAATATTTATCTTAACTCATTGATCAACTTGTCTTTCTTTTTAATTAATTTTTTAAAACATGTTAATGAATGCATTTTAAGGATAAGTAAATCACTCAGAGTAAAATGAGATTGATAACAATAACAATCAAGTTGATTCAAAAATAAGAAAAATGAAAAGATATTATATACTTAACTATCTTGTGTAGATGATCAGGTAGTGTCTAGGCGATTTTGACGTCGAAGGCTAAAATCTCTACCGATCAAATTCCTATTTTGAGTCAATAAGTCGTTTCTCCTCTTTCTGTGTACGTTCTTAGATTGTGATCATGCAACGATTGTTGTTTGCATGTATATTGTTGTTTTTCTCTTCAAATTCTAGCTCAAATTAGGTTCTAATGTTGATTTCATATCACCAACTGGTGATTAGTAGGGTTTTGTAATGCTGCCTTGCAGTGCAAGCATCTGTTGGGGTTTCGTTGAGTGGTGCTATTAATCAGAGGTAAGGGAAGCTAGTTAACTATTTTGAATAGAGATGTATGGTATGAATTTAATGATTTTGATAGTTAACTTGTTGAAGTTAGAATAATGTGATTTTGTAAGAAGTAATTGGATGAAATGCATGCTTTGTATGTTGATTGATGTTGATAAATGTATGTAACCTGTTATAAGTATGTGGTGATTTGTAATGGATATGATTGACTGAATTGTAGTAGAATTTGATGGTTGTATAGAAGCGAAATTGTGATTGTTGATAATTTAGTCTAAAAAAATGTAATAAAAAGGTGAAAAAGGGGTTTTTGAACTGAATTGGTGGAATCAAGGTAGTTTATGAACTAATTTGAGTTTGTTTAATAGTGAGAGAGTTAGGGAATTGGATTAGTAGAGAGTAATGGTAATAAGGTAGAGTTCTATTTGTGTTATAACTCAATTTCGAGGAAGTAGAGGAGTGAAAATGAGAATTTGGGGTTTAGTGTGCAATTACGCTGTGGGGAGGGTTTTGGTAAGTCAAATGTGACTTGCTTAAGTCCTTAAATTTTCCAAAATGTTTCAAAAGTGGTAGGTTGGATTTTAGGTCTATAAGTTGTGATTTTAGAGGTTTTGGTGTAGGACTTTGTACATAAACACTTTAGAATGAGGGTAGGATGGTTTAGAAACGTTTAGTCAAGTCTAATTAGGTATATAACACAACTTAGGAGAGTTAGAAGTTGGGAAAAACAGTTACAATAGTAAACGGAGTTTGAGTTGCATAATTCTGCAAAATTCGTGTTGCAGAATTATGCAGACTCGCTAAGCGAATCAATTTGCACAGCGAGTGGTCATTGCGAGTTGCTCTCTGTCTGAGCAATTCGCACAATGAGGAGGTGCGTTGTGCGAATGGTTGTGGGGTTTTCTCTCTATCTGAGCAATCTGCATAGTGAGGACATTCGTTGTGCGAATGGTTGTTTGAGGATTCGCACAGCGAATCAAGATGCTGAGCGACTGGTTGTTGCTTGGGAGCAATGCCAGATTTATTCGAATAGCGAAAGGAAAGGGGGTGCACGAGTGTTTCGGGGGTCTACACCACTGTCTAGATTTTTGCATAGCGCATTAGGGGGCGCTATGCGAGAGGTTGAGTTCTGGTACCACTGGAATTTTATTCGCACAACGAGGTGGGTCGTTGTGCGAGAAACCTCTAAATTTGCTTTGCGAGAGTATGCGCTGAGTGAATGATTCAAGTTTTAGTTACTCTTTAATTCCTTGTTCTAGTTTGATTTAAATGAAGTTTTGGACTCATTATGAAGTATGTATGATGGTGTATTATAGTATTTGATTGATCATGCTATTGATTGTGTTTCAAAGTAAAAGTATGGTTTCAAAGTGATCAAAGTAAGTTTCAAAGTGAGATCTCTCGGTGAGACTAAAGTAAGTTTAGAATGATTGTAGGGAGCTCAGTCTTGGGGGTTATTCTGAAACTCCAATGGTCTTTCATTCTCATATAGAGATGATTGATCCATGTCGTGAGGAGTAGTTGGAGGTCTTATTCTTGGAGGCTTCCAGTATGCTCCAAGGCGTGGTACAGTCTAACCTCGTGAGTGTGGTAGGATGAAACCCATTGGCAATGGCTTTGCAAAGCAGTATAAGCCACCACGAGTGCACAACCCACCATAGCTCGACAATCATTCTAAGTCTGGACGGTCTAAGTCAGTGTAGCATCATGTATAAGTAGTTTGTGATGTGTATGAATGGGTATGATTGTATGAAATGTTATTAGATATATGATTGTTCTTTTATTTAAACTAGCTTACCCTGTTGTTTGTTGCATGTGTTTTGTATTAGTGTTTCTTCCTTTGCAATGATCAGCCTGTGGGTGTGAGTAGAGGGAGATAATGTGTCTCTGGAGCAAGCATTGGATGGTGGAGATACAATTATTGAATAGCTTAGTTTAGTTAGTATAGTTTTATGTATAGTTTTGGAATACTAGATTGTATATGTATAAAGTTTTAAATTCTATTACTATTTTAGAAACCTATAAAGATAATACTTTATATTATAGTTGGATAATTGTTCTGTTATATTATTTTTGTGAGACGACTATAGGTTTATAGCTATATTTTAGGATGTTACAATCAGTCGTATATTTATTTAAAAAATATTTACAAGTATTTAAAAATCTTTAAACATTAATAAATACTCATGTATATTTTAGAAAAAAATATATTTTATAAATTTTTAAAGGAAAATATATATAAAATTATAAAAAAAAATATACAAAATATAATATAAATTAAATTAAATATAATTTTAATTAAATTTAACCTAACAAAATATAAATTAATTTTAATTAACTTTTACTTAATAAAATATAAATTAAAATTATATTTTATTTTTTTCACAAAATACAAATAATATAATATCACATCTTAGAAAATAAATATTAAAATATTCACTAGTTAGACGTAGATACTAATTATCGGTAACAAATAATACATCATGCAAATACAAGTGTTTTGGTGATTCCTTTTCTTACTCGAGAACCAATTGATGTATGGTAATAAACTGATCGGCGGACAGGTAACATGAAAGCAGAACAATCATTAACAGTATAAAACGGCAATTAGGCACTAAATGAAGGTTAAGCTGAGATGAGATTGAGACGTGACTAGATAAATGTAAAAAGTAAAAAAAATCCAACACAGAAGGATAAATAGATGGTTGGTGACTCTTGCATTTGTTATCACCAAACTAGAATTTAATCTTACGTGTTATTGTTTGATTTGAGAAGGTTTGTTGATATTCGAGAATTCATGTTATGACTTCCCCACCCACTCCATGTTAAAAAAAGCATATAAAAACAAGATACACATGGATGGCATCTTTTCTTTTGTTTATGTGAAGTTCTCTTGGTTGACCAGACTCGGACGCCGCAGAGACCGAAAGAAATGGAGAATGGAAGTGAGAAGAAATGGAACTTTGATGGGAACCAAAAGCTGAAGGCTTCATCCATGTCTGTGAGAGGAGCCTATAACATGTTGATGGAAAAAGTGAACAACAGTGGAGACAACAAACCTCTAATTCGTCTCTGTCGTGTAGATCCTACAGATAACCCACTCTATCGGACTACCCCCGATGCTTCTCATGCTGTTGCAACTGCTGTTCACTCTTATAACTACAACTCTTACTCTCCCACCGTTGGCTTACCCGAGGCAAAGAGGTTTCTTCACTCTCAACTCTAATCTACTAAATCAAACTACTCTGTCATCTAATAATACTAAGCATTTCTAGTGAAACTTAAGAACCACTTCTGACACACTTTTTCTGCTTCACCATTACAACTCAGTTTTTGTATAAATTTAAGTGTCTATATAAATAACAGTGTTGGAAAGAATAAAAAAAAAAAGTTGAGTATGTTGAAGGAAAAGATTCATAAATTATAAAGTTTTGGTGGAGGTGTTGTTGATTCTTTATGTTAGTCGGGTTCAAAATGTAGAATTTCTTAAATTTCATGATATTATAGGATCAGCAAAAGTTTGAAAGTTAAACAACCGTATCTCGTGCGTGGATGCTCTTTAGTACTAGGTAATAAACTAGTTGATAAAGTTTGACAAGCCAAATCGATAGGATGATCAAGTCTAACATTATATTCCTTTCCTTGAGGTGTAATGGTATTTCGCAATCCCACAAATGAATATGCATGCAATTCCCTAGCAACGGTCAATTTATGATTATATGTTGGTAATAATGAACTGCCATTACCGAACAGGGCAATTGCAAATTATCTCTCTGCTGATCTTCCATTCCAGTTATCACCCGAGAATGTTTTTATCACCGTTGGTGGAACACAAGCTATAGATATTATCTTGCCAGTTCTTGGACATCCTGGTGCCAACATTCTCCTTCCAAGACCAGGGTACCCGCAATATGATTCTCGTGCTTCTTGCTGTGCCCTTGAAGTTCGGCATTTTGATCTTTTGCCTGAGAGAGGTTGGGAGGTGGACCTCGATTCCCTCGAAGCTCTGGCAGATGACAAAACAGTGGCTATGGTCCTCATCAATCCTAGCAATCCTTGTGGAAATGTATTCACATACCAATATTTAAAAAGGGTACACATATTTACTCTTTAATGAGTGTTTATTTGAGTGTTGGAAATGAAATGTGATGATTTTTCAGTGCTCTTGCAGGTTGCTGAGGTTGCGAGAAAACTCGGAATCTTTGTTGTTTCTGATGAAGTTTATGCTCATATAACTTATGGAAGTAATCCGTTTGTCCCCATGGGAATGTTTTCATCAATAGTGCCTGTCATTACAATTGGATCTTTGTCAAAAAGATGGTTGGTTCCCGGTTGGAGAACTGGTTGGATAGCCACATGTGACCCTCGTGGAATTTTTCACAAAACTGGGGTTAGATTTCTCCTTATCATTTTCAACATCAAATGAAATAAACCTTTCTATTTATCATCTTGATATTTCACTGATTATGTTGTATGAATTTTGCAATTGTTTTCTTTCTTTATCAGCTGGTGAAAAATATCATCGACTATTTGGAAATCTCAACTGACCTTCCAACCATCTTGCAGGTAACCAATGAAAACTACCATAAGCAAAATAAAAGACCAACATAAAATCAATCATACAAAATGACATTTTTGTTTTCTTCTGAGCATAGATTAAATTCAAAATTTCAGACATGCCCATTTCCCATTTTGTTTCATTTTCTTTCCCCTCTAAAGAAAAATTACCGCTAATAAGTTTACAGGCAGCAATACCTGACATCATTGGCAAAACCAAAGATGATTTCTTCGTAAAAAATCTTAATATATTGAGGGAGACAGCAAATAAGTTCTATGATTTATGCAAAGAGATTCCTTGCTTAACATGCCCGAACAAACCAGAAGGAGCCATGTGTGTGTTGGTAGGTGGCAAAGAACTTTAAGGTTGTCATCATGTTATGGCATTAACATTGGATCACATATGATCAATTAATAGTAAATTAAACGGAGCAGGTGAAAATTAACTTTTCGCAAATTAAGGACATTGTTGATGACATGGATTTCTGCGCCAAGCTAGCCGAAGAGGAATCTGTCATTCTTCTTCCTGGTAATATGTTTTTCTTCTTCTGCAATCTTATTTTCCTTAGTCTCATAGTAAATTTGCCTTTATTGATGATGAGCATTGATACTATAGGGGTTATGGTTGGACTGAAGAATTGGGTTCGAATTAGTTTTGCTGTGGATCCTTCCAATATTGTAGATGGCTTCAGCAGGATTAAAGCATTTTGCCTTCGATATGCCAAGATGTCATGAAGTCATGTCACAAGGTAAAAGGGTGGGAAGTGTTGGTTTCTTATCCATGTTATATTTATGAACACCATTTCTTTGGCAAAATATATGTATGAAGACACTCTCCTCTTTTTATATTATCAATCTTCAATCCATCTCCCGATATATATAAAGGTAAAATGTGATTAAAAAGAGCATTTTTAATTTACGCCTAAACTAATTTTTAATTTAAAAAATAAATTCTTAAATTATATAAGAAAGACTTATGTAATAAAACTTGCGATGTGTGGTAAGATTATCTAAATCAAAGGCAATTTTACATTTTTATAGTATTCACTATGAGACTTTATTATGAATTAAGTTTCTAAATACATATTTTTTTTCTAATTTTTAATTCTTATCTGATTATATTCATAAACACGCAAAACATATTATAAATATTATAATTATTCAAGTAAGTATTTCTTTTATCATAACCTAAGTTTCTTAAAAATATAAGAAAATTATGATTGAATAAATAATTTCCCTATTACAAATTATTTGTACAAATAGTTAGTATATATGAAATTTTGGCGTGTTGAGATGAGAATAGTTTTAAAGGACATAATTTGCATGTATGACTAATTGTATCTAAATTGTAACTCACGTATAATAAATCATGGGTGTTGCTCCTTCCACCTCTCTAAGTGCTTCTCCATCTCCCTATTATTTTCATTTATTTCAAAAATATTTTACACATCTCCACTATTTTCTTTTATTCNAAAAATACCCTACACCTCCTCACTATCCTCAACAATCTTTCTCTTTCTCTCTCTACAATAATGGAGCATTCACATGGTTTAGATTTGAATTGGTGATATATTACAAAATATAAAATTCAGAGGAAACTTAAATATTAGTACTTCCACAATTTCTATTTTATAAAATTAAAAGTTAGATGCAAATACAAAATAATAAACATAATAATATTAATAGTAAATAATGATATATTATTATTATATACTAATTTTATAATAACAAAACAACTAAATAAATTCTAAATCTTTAACAAATAACTTTTTTTTTATATTTTAAGTATTTAATAATATTTTTATATTATTTATCTAATAAATTAAATATTTTATTCAAGTTATTTGAGTCAAACATGTCGGTGAGTTAAAACATAATATAATGTTAAAATTTATAGATATTATATGTAAAAAAACACACACATATATAAACATTTTTCTAGAAATTTATAACAAAATTTTACCATTTATTAAGTAATTTGAAAAGAAAAAAATATATTCAGCAGCGAAAATAAGATTGAATCAAACTTATTTAATAAAATATATCCCAAGTAATTTAAGTCATGTAAATGGTCCATTAATGAGCCATGTAAATGCTCCATTAATGTAGAGAAAGAAAGAGAAATATTGTTAAGGTTAATAGGGAGGTGTAGGGTATTTTTGGAATAAAAGAAAATATTGAGGAGGTGTAGAATATTTTTGAAATAAATTAAAATAGTGGGGAGGTGCAGGACCCACTTGGGGAGGTAGAGGGAGCAACACCCAAATTAGA
Organism: Vigna radiata var. radiata; assembly: GCF_000741045.1. Classification (NCBI taxonomy): domain Eukaryota; kingdom Viridiplantae; phylum Streptophyta; class Magnoliopsida; order Fabales; family Fabaceae; genus Vigna; species Vigna radiata. The sequence goes on along the minus strand of NW_014543792.1, from coordinate 6,564 downwards.
TTTATTAGAGCTGTCAAAATGGGTTACAACTCGCGAGTCAACTCGACCCACCACGGGTTCGGTCTGGGTTAGATATGAAAAAATATATATTTTTTTTATGCGGGTCAATTTTCAACCTCTCATTTAAACCCGACTCATCTGGATTTGAATTTGTGGTAAGTCGGGTTGGCTCACCAACCCATCTAATTTTATTTTATTAATTTATTATCTTATGAAACCTTAAAAAATACCATCCGGCTCATTACATGTGGATAATATTGTACATTTTTTTATTATTTTGAATTGTCTTGAGTCTAATATCATTTTGGGAGTATAGTTTATTTAGATTTGAATGAAATTTTTTTATTTTAAAAAAGTTATAATTAAATGAGCTAGTGAGTCAACCCGTTTAACCCACCAAACTATGGTGGGTCGAGCTGGGTTCAAATTTTGACTTGCTAATAAATGAGTCGCGTTAGATTGGCTCACTAAGTGATTAGAACAGGTCGAGTTGAGCCGAATGATCCGTTTTGACAGCATTAAGAGTTACCCACATATTTAACAAAATTAATCTTTAAAATCTAAAATTTGCATTTTGATGTCCAACAATGTCATCTTTCCTTTCAAGTTGTGTGCCTTGACCTTTGTTTCCTACTCTCTAGCCTCAAATGCCCTAATTAGTGTCACCTAACCATTATTGTTCTACTCTCAAAATCTTATCATGTACCAATCATAGTCATACTAGAGCTTTGAATCCTTATGAACGAATATTGTGTATTTTTCTTTTTCTTTCCTTCACATTCATTTTTTTTTTTGCCATATATATATATAAAAGACAATATTATCAATAGTCGAATTTGTTGAAAATTATTAGAATTTATCGATAAATTAAAATTATTAACTTATCGACTATAATAAATGAATTACTGAAAATTATAAATTTATTAATGTAAATTTATTAATAGAATGTTTGTTGGTAAATATTAAGATTTTATTTTTCCTCTTTCTTCTCCTCTTATTTTTTCTTTCTTTCCCTTCTTCTTTTTCCTTTTCTTGCTCCTCCTATGTATCCTCTCCTCTTCCTTCTCTTTCTTCTCCTCCTCCTCTACATCTTTTTTTTCTCCTTTAACTCATTCTCTTCCTTATCCATCTCCACTATCTCCCCCTCTTCTTTATTTTTCTTTTTCTCACTCATGTTTAATTAATTTAGAACAAATATTTTATTAGATTTAGTATTAAAGTTGGTGTCTATTTTAGTAATAGATTGTTAAGAAGTCAATTGATGGATTTTAAAAAAATAAAATTACTGATATATTCTTTTAAATCCATTTTGATAGACTTATTCATGATTTTTTTTTTAAATTACAAACAAGTTTTACTATGATATAATCAAATTTTAAAGAAAAAACTTTGATGTCCATTTTAATGATGAAAATCACTAACTGAAATATTTTTAAATAATAAACATTATAAATTATTAACTAATTTTAAAAAAAATATCGAAAATAAAAATTTTAATTTATTGGCATATATTACAGATAGATTTTATTGAGTTCTATCGATAGTTAAAATTCTTAAATTTGATAAATTTTGTATGTAAATTTTGTTTTACTAATTAATATAATTTCATGCACGGATAGGACAATTTTAGTAGTTAATGCATGCGCATATTATTTTTTACAATACCCGAATTCGGAATCTACTACGTATAAGCCTTATGATCTAATATTTTAAAGTGAATATATGATGCGTTTGAGGATATATTAGATTATTAAAAATATTCGTGATTTGTTAGTATATGCTTGAACGTTTTTTAATATATGCTTGATGTCCAACTAGTTGGTAAAGTTTTGTTTATATTATCAAAGAAATGCATTTGGTTTAGGCACATATTTTTGACTAATAATAGAAGTTGTATAGGAATAAATTGAGGAATATATTCTGGTTATTCAGAATACTTAAAATGCATATGCTGAAATTCTGAAATACTGCTATTATAGTTTTTTAGTTCATTTTATAAAGAAACTTTTTACTATTACTCACTTTTTAATTTTAAATTGAGATTAATTTTTTAAACGACACTGGGTATTCAAAAAATCAATGACATTTGAGTGTTGTAACATCTTAAAAATATAGTTGTAAATTATATTTAAAAGTTCTTACATTTATAATAAAATAGAACAATTACAGGAAATAAAGTTAACTTACAGTTATCCTAAAATAATCATAAATTTGAAACTTTACAAAAACCTTAGTATGATACAAACTGATAGAAGCGACTCCAATCTTCAAGAAGGAGTGGCTCCTCGGACCAGAGTTGGCAGCGGAATGGAGATTGAATGTAGCGGGTGGAGTGCGAGCAAGGTGTTTGATAAAAGGTGTGAACGTGTTTGGAGATGATGCAGTGAGGAATTCTAGCTCAGAAGGCTTTCCATAGGGGAAAGAAGCTAGAGGATGCAAAGCTAAAGCTAGCACAGTTTGAACTTGAAGAAGAACGACTGAAATTCAGCAGCATCTCATTACTATCATTCAAGTTGATTTACAAGAGATGAAGCTTCTCTTTTATAGATGGAGAAGGCTTCAAGATCCGTGCAAGGGAAGCTAACATATTTGCTTATTGAAAACGTGATGGAAAGCTAAAGGAAACTTGTGGAGGAAGNTGTCCANCTGGCCACATGCTTCATATGAANAATGTTTAACATGTGCGNCAATGAAGAANGAGGCAAGCGTGAATGGCTAAGCGCACAAGGGTGTTGGCTGGGCGGTAGGCACCTTCTTCATGTTTCCATTTGGGGAAGTTGTTGCCTTCAATCCGTAGGCCTTCTAAAGTCCTCTTCCTTGGTCTCCTTTGCTCTTTCTTAGCTTGGCTAGCTTCTTGAGATGTGTAGACATAGTTTCCTACTTTTATTTGGACACCTACAAAGCAAAGAAAAGTATTTAGTTTAAGTAGAATCTATCTAAGACAGATAAGGAAATAGTTTTGGAAATCTATATTCTACTTCCCTTTCTTTAGTCTTAGCTTTAGTTGATACTTCTTTGGATGGGAAGTCCCTTTAGGGGTTGCCATCACAAACTATAAGTACAAACCGAACAGTCATACAAGAGATGTATCAAACGAACGGTCCTAAACTAAGAGGTTGGAGACTCCTCGCTTAGCACCTGCTCTAGAGTACCTTCTTCACACTCTGCTCACACCCACAGGGTGATCATTGCAAGGACGAAGACGACCGAGCAGACAACATGACAAGATAGGAAAATAAGGGTAATCTAGTGTAATTTAATTAACCATGTTAACATTCAATTCAGAAAAAACATATAATACAATCATACATGTACATAAATCACACAAAATGTTATAACTGACCACTTTACTCTGATTGTCCGGACTAGTATGAATATGAGCTATGGCCATTCTTGCACTCGTGGAAAGGTAAACTGGAAACCTCACGATTACAATAGCTGGAAACCCAAGCCGCCACACAAGGTTAGCCCTTCATCCCTCACTATAGATGGAAACCCAAGCTACAACATGAGTTTAGTTCATTAGCTGGAACCCCAAGCTATAACGTGACAAGGCCTCCTACTATTCTCACCACATGCGTCACCATTCTCTACTTGAGACTCGGTGACCATTAGAATGTTAGGATGAACGTCAATACTAAGCTTCCCCTATTTATACTTTTCACCACAAACTTGATAATAATTCAATGAGACGTTCCTCCTTGGAATTCTCTTTCGCATCACGTTAGAATTATCATACCATACTTCAATACCAACATACTTCCTCATCCATAAACACATTTAAGTAAAATTCGAACCGAATCAGTAAAACAACCCCACCCATGAGCACGACCGAACGGGTAAGTCCGAGTATCGTTATCAAGTAATATAAAACGGGTAAGTCCGAGTATCGTTTCCCAAAGGAACCTTAGGCCTTAACTTTCATGTAAACCAATTGCATAAGACTTGAGAAAAGAATTAAATTTAGGTTTTGTATGCAAGGCGAAAATAAACATGCAAAATGCAATGAATCAATTGGCTAGAAGAAACTATAGATGAATGGAGTTGTTGGGGTTTACAATTTCATCTTATCCACCCTCTTATATATACTTTTCTTATCTAATTCGCTTATTTATCATATTGTCATGCAAACTTTCTTAGTCTACCCTAAACCCAATCTCTTGGCGAAAA
>NW_014543792.1:0-1979 GCF_000741045.1 Vigna radiata var. radiata | reverse complement strand
AACTGCTCTAGACGTCTCTGTCTGCCAAAAGATTGCTTTGGGAATCGCACTGGATCTATTTATAGACCAAAAAAGTCACAAAATTTAAGCCCAGGCCCAACAGATAACCGCTCAACGCCTAATTAAATCGTTCAGCGGTTTCCCTCTAGCCGCTCAACCGCTCAACGGTCAGTTTTACCGCTGAGCTGTTTGCCTCTAATCGCTCTAGCCGCTCAGCGTTGGATTTGGCTACTGAGCGGTTCACTTGACTCTTCTTTTCCTCATTTTTCTGCTGCTTTCATGAGTCTAAGTCCACCTTGCTTCACTTCCATCTTCAATTCACATTAAAACCCTACAAAATAGTGCAAAAACAAGCATAATATCTCTAAAACCAACTTTTGATTCTCACATGATTCAACTAAGTGTTTTACTTGATTTTAAGCTCATTCTAAGCCACAAAGGGTGTGTTTTGATATCATATTCAAGCATAAAAATAACGGTTTTTAGAACGTTATCACCTTGAGGCCAAATTCATTAAATGCAGATTGGCCATTAAAATCAAGCTTGTTCATTTTGACTGTTGAGGTTGAGCTTATATCAATTTGGATTGGCCATGGAGGTTGAGCTTATTCAGTGTGGATTCGCTGTGGAGGCAAAGCTTATTCGGTGTGGATTGGCCGTGGAGGTCGATCTTATTCAATTTAGTTGTTGAGGCTGAGCTTCTTTGAGTAAACTATCCTTGAGGTTGAGTTCTCCAATGCCTAACTGAGCTCTTATAAAGGTTAACTATTTGGTTTAGCACCACGAGTCCATTTCTTTATATGGGTTGGCCATTTAATCGAGCTCCTTGAGTGGCTAATCCAGCCAAGCTCTTTAGATGGGTTGTTGTTAAGACTCCGACAAGTGTATCGAATCGTATCAAGTAATATAAAATGGTAAGACCAAATATCGTTTTCCCAAGAGACTCACGACACTAAACAATTGTGCTTTTGCTTAACCAATTAAGACTATAAGAACAATATTTTGGGGTTTTTGAATGCAAAGTGCGGAAAAATAAACATGAATGCAATTTGATCAATTGAGGCTAAACACAAAAGTGAATGGATGATATTGATAATATGAGATGAATATGTTGTTAGGGTTTCGATTTCACCTAATAACTCATGCATAAACAAATTCATCTTCTTTATTAATGTTAATGCCACTTTCTAATTTACCCTAATCCTAATGTCTTGGTGAAGAGAGCCTACTCCTAATTACTAGTTTACAATGTCGTGTCTCCCTAGCAATTGTTCATGCATTACATTCGCACAGAAGCTTAAAGGAAATTCGTCCTCATATCCCTATGTCTAGATAATATTGCTCTTGAGAGAATTCCCAGATCATGATTTGTAAGATATCTCTTGATAACAATCCTAGGGAGAGAAAAGGAGGGCTATCATATCCCCAAATCCTCCAACCCAAGGAGTACGAAATCTCCTGATATTTACAAATCATAACATCACAAGCATTGGAGCAAAGAAGAATATCTCTAACAATTAATGAAAGAAGCATATATAAAAAACAAGAATCATTTCAAATATAAGAAAATTTAGATGTTACATCTTTCCCTATTGTAGGACACATGATCCTAGGTTGAAGGGTGGCAGCCGTCACACACTACACACACTCTCGGCAGATACAATTTTCAATTGGCACCAATTTTACTCTTGGCATTTATTTTTTGGCTAGAAGCAGTGGAAACACGTTTTTTTTTTCTTTGGGAACCATGTTTATTCATTTAGATTTTGGTTGAATGAAAGGCTTGGAACGATGCATACAAATTGTTATCTCTCTTGCATTTACTTTCAATTTTCTTTGCTTTCTATTGCTACAAGCGTGGATTCATTTAGAAGTAGCTGTTGGCACTAGCAATTTATTTATTTGGGAGTGCAGCACGGTGCCCTTTGATTTCTTTTCTTGCTTTGATGCAGCTGTCACGGTTTGGGAATTGAAGAAAG
>NW_014543791.1:28476-71108 GCF_000741045.1 Vigna radiata var. radiata | reverse complement strand
TTGGTGGACGTTATAGTCCATGAATGACCAAGACTCGGTGGGTCTTGATGTAATATGTCTTTGATAAATAATCTGCAAGATATGTAGCTGGAATACTATATTGAAATAATTCTTGAAAGAGAAAATTGTTCTGTAAAGTGCAATGAATAACAAAACATTAACTATAATAAAATTTGAGATGGGTGACGTTCCAAGTATTCGGAACAACTTTGCCGTTTAAGTATTCCAGTTGATATGCTCCGTTCTTCAAATCTTTGCTGTTTCGGAAAGGTCCTTCCCAATTGTCAGCCAGCTTGCCGTATGATTTGTTTTTTCGTGCGTCACCTCGTTTATGCCAAACGAGGTCACCTTCGGTGAAATGTCGAGGCCTGACTTTAGTATTGTATCGTCTGGTTATCAGTCGCTTCTGAGCTTCATTCTTGATTAATGCAATTTCACGCCGTTCGGGCAGGGTATCAAGGTTCATCCTTAGTTGTTCCTCATTGAGAGTCATATCTTGTATATGTCGTCGGAGCGATGGTTCTCCAATTTCAACTGGTAACATGGCATTTGTACCGTATGTGAGATTGAACGGGGTCTCACCTGTTGATCCGTGCGGTGTGCACCGGTAGGCCCAAAGTACTTCAGGTAGTTCTTCGACCCATAAGCCTTTAGCTTGCCCTAGGCGTTTCTTTAACTCGGAGATGATGGCTTTGTTTGCAGCCTCGGCCTGCCCGTTGGTTTGAGGGTGTTCTACAGAACTTGTAACATGTTTGATACCAAGTCCTTTGAGAAAGTCTTCTAGTGTACGGTCGATGAATTGCCGACCATTGTCTGTAATGATCTTCTGTGGTATGCCAAATCGACAAATTAGGTGCCAAATGAAGGTTTGTACTTTCCGGGCACTGATTGTTGCAAGGGCCTCTGCTTCGATCCACTTGGTAAAGTAATCGATTGCCACCAAAAGGTATTTGCATTGTCCTTTTGCGAGCGGTAGGGGTCCAGCTATATCCATCCCCCATTGTGCGAATGGCCACGGGGATACGATGGCCATCAATTCAGACGAAGGGATCTGAGTGTCATGTCCATGGGATTGGCAGGAAATGCATTTTTGAACAAACTCCTTGCAATCTTGCTCAATTGTGGGCCAGTAAAAACTTGCTCGTAATATCTTGGCTCTAAGTGTTCTCTTTCCTGTGTGAGAGCCGCAAATTCCATGATGTAGTTCTTGCATGACGTACTTAGCTTCTTTGCCGGATAGACACTTTAACAGAGGCGTAGTGTATCCGCGTCGATAAAGATCATCTCCTATAAATGTGAAGCGAGCAATTCGTTTAGAATCGGCCACACTCACCCGAGCGCCTTGCTCTTGTTGAATTATCAACTGTATTATATCCTGTCGCCAGTCAGTTGTGGAAGGAATAACGCTGGTGGTGCACGTTTCCAAAAGGGGTTGTTCTAGTTTGGTTTTGATTACCGAGGTAAGCTGGGAATTTCCTCGGCTATGTGTTAGCTTGGAGAGTAAATCCGCTCGGGATTTTGTTCCCTGGGTACATGAATAATTTTGAAAGTGTCGAACGCTTTAATGAGGTCACTGACTTTGTGGTAGTAACGCAATAGATGGTTGTCTTTGACCTGGAAAGTTTCGTTAATGTGCCCCACAACCAATTGAGAATCCATTCGGCATTATAGGTGTTGGATGTCTAGTTCGGCTGCCAGGAGTAATCCGCTGATGAGGGCTTCATACTCCGCTTGATTATTACTGAGCTGGAACGTGAAGGATATGGCTTGCTCGACAAGAAGACCGTTCGGTCCTTTCAATACTATTCCGGCTCTCACTCCTCGTTTGTCTGAAGATCCGTCAACGTTCAAATTCCACACGGACGGTTCTGTTGCCGGGGGTAGCTCGGTTGCAAAATATGCCAAGTGTTGACCTTTGACGAAGCCTTGTGGCTCGAAACGTAGGCCGAATTCAGATAATTCAATGGACCAGGAAATCATCCTTCCGGCTAGGTCCGGTTTCCTGAGGATCCTGGCGACAGGATGATTGGTTCGGACGACAACTTGATGGCTTTGAAAGTATGGGCGAAGCCGTCGGGCCGCTGTAAGCAAGGCCAATGCCACTTTCTCTACCTGTGAATATCGTTCTTCGGCCCCCTTCAAGGTTCTGCTAACAAAATAGATGAGTTTAAATACCGGTGTTTCCTGTATGAGGACGGCACTTACCGAATGACCGGACGCGGACAGATATAATTGTAAGTCAAACCCCACTTCCGGACGGCTCATGATAGGCGGGTTGGTCAATATGTTTTTTACGGCGGAGAAGGCCGCCTCACAGTGATCGTCCCAATGTCAAGGAACGTTTTTCTTCATGTTGTTGAGTATCGGCTTGATGTGCTCGGAAAGCCTCGGTATAAACCGTGATAGAGCGGTGAGGCGTCCGACTAGGCATTGAACTTCTTTCAATTTGGTTGGGCTTCTCATTTCCAAGATTGCTTGGCATTTGTCCGGGTTGGCTTCGATTCCACGGCTTGTTAGCATGAAACCAAGAAATTTACCTGCTGATACTCCGAAGGTGCATTTGGACGGGTTGAGGCGTAAACCGTACCTTTTGAGTTGCTGGAAGACCGATGTCAGATCTCGTAAGTGTTGCTGATGGAAACAGCTCCGTACGACCATGTCATCTACATAAACCTCCATGCAACGTCCGATTTGATTGTGGAAGATTTTATCCATGAGTCGTTGATAGGTTGCACCTGCATTTTTTAGACCAAATGGCATTACCTCGTAGCAATAATTAGCTTGCTCAGTGATGAAAGCCGTGTTGTCTCTATCCGGAGCGTACATCGGAATTTGGTTATACCCAGAGTATGCGTCTAAGAAACTGAGGACCATGTGACCGGAGGCGCCGTCGACCGGTGTTTAGATCGGTGAAATCTACACACATTCTCCGTCGACCGTTCGACTTTTTAACCATGACCACATTTGCCAACCAAGTGGTGTATGTTATTTCGCGGATGAATCCGGCCGAGATCAGCTTGTCAACTTCCTTTTGTACTGCCACCCTTTTTTCAGTGCCGAGCCTTCTTTTCTTCTGAGCTACCGGTTGAGCCTCTCGAAATATGGATAGCTTGTGAGTGATAACGTCGGGGTGGATGTCGGGCATATTTGAGGCGCTCCATGCAAAGAGGTTGTTGTTGGTTCGTAACAGTGTGGTGAGATTGCTTTCATCCACAGGAGTGAGGTCAGCTCCTATGTTAGTAATTTGATCGTCATTCTTCCCCAGGACGAACGATTTGATCTCCCCCTGGGGTTGAATCCGGTCATCTGTGTTGGTCCTCGGGTCCAGGTCGACCAGTATAGCTTCAGGTCTTCTCTCCTTCCTGTAAGTCGTGGCTTTTAAGGAAGCGGTGTAACATTGTCGAGCGGTTTTCTGATCTACTCGAACGGTGCATATTTCACCCCTTCGGGACGGGAACTTCATGGCTAAATGAGGAGTTGATACAATCGCTCCGAAGGCGTTCAGGCATGGACGTCCGAGAAGAGCATTGTACGAAGTATTGGCTTCTACTAACAAGAAGCGCACACGAATTTCTTTGGATTGGTCATCGGTACCCAGGCGGGTTCTCAGGTCGAGGTATCCCCGGGTGTCAACGCGTTCTCCTGCAAAACCAACAATCTGCTCGCGAAAGGGTGTTACGGCCTCTTCTACCAGGGCCATCTTCTGGAATGTTGTCCAGTATAGAATGTTGACAGAGCTTCCTTGGTCAATTAGGACTTTGCTCACATCATACTCCGCAATTCGGGCGGTAATGACCATAGGATCATCCTGTTCCGAGTCTAGGGCGTGAAAATCTTTGTCGGTAAAGGTGATGTCCGGCATAGACAAAGGATTTCAGGCTATCGTGTGGACGCTACGCAAGTTCCGCAAGTGTCTCTTGCGGGCAGAAGATGAGGCTCCTCCCCCGGCAAAGCCTCCTGAGATGGTGTCAATGCAACCCTTTGGGGTCGTGTCTCGTTTTCTGGATCTGCTTCTCGAACGCTCTCGAGGACGTTCGGGTTTTCAGCGCGAAGGCTCGGGACTTCTCCTAAATTTTCTAGGGGAACGCCCCCGTTAGCCCGTCTCTGCTTTAACAAATTCTCGCAGGTACCCCGCATAGACCAATCTTTCTATCTCATCTTTAAGTTCTTGGCAACCTTCCGTGGAATGTCCTTGGTTATCATGAAACCGACATATCTTGGACGCGTCCGCATCTCTAGGCGTACGCCTTTTGTGAATGGTGATTAGGTTGGCTTGGACGGCTTTGTCGAACACCTTTTCCCTTGGAGTTGTAAGGTGTGCATAGTGGTCATAGCGAGGACCGAGCAGGGCTTTTAGTTCTCTTCGATGGGGCCTTTGATTACGACCTCTGTCACCCGATCGTCTATCATCACGTTTAGTATCTGTGACCGGAGCTTCGATCTTCTTCCGGTAATGTCGTTGATCCTCCATTTTGATGAATTTGGTCATTTTTTCTTGTAATTCTTCCATAGTTTTCGGCAATTTGGCATATAGATTTTCCGAGACAAATCCTGGTTTGAGGTAGTTGGGGAGATTGTTGATAATGAACTCATGGGAGACACCTTTCACCCTTCTGGCTGCTTCCGAGTATCTGCGCATGAATGCCCTTAGCGTTTCGTCTCTCCCTTGTTTGAGATTGACGAGTTCGGCAGCGGACACCCTTTCCCTCCGGTTGGCCGAGAATTGTCTTTTGAAAAGAGTGGTGACAGTATAAAAACTGTTAACAGAATTCGGAGGAAGAGTATAGTACCATTCTAAGGCTTCGTCTTTGAGAGACAGGGAGAAGGCCCTGCATTTGACTGGATAGCTGTTGGAGTAGAAAGTCATGGAGTCAATGAAATTTCGGAGATGGTGTTCTGGATCCGTCGTCCCGTCAAATTTTTCAATTTGAGGGGGTGGTCGATCGGGCATTATGGTTTGCATAATATCTTCAGTGAAAGGTAGCAGTTCAGGCGATCGGGGAGGGCGACCGCTATCATCATGGTGGCGGTTGTTCCGGACGTTGTGGTGGCCATTATTGTGGTTGCCAGTGTGGCTGTTGTCCTCTGTCATCTCCGGTCGTCTTTCTTTAAGTTGGGCTATTTCTGCAACAAGTTTCTGATGTGCCTCCTGTTGCTGACGAATCATCTGGGTCTACTGCTCCAGTTGAGCCTGAAGCCGTGTTATGAGTTCTATATGATCAGTATCGTCCATGCTTCTGGTGGTCACCATTGGGAGTCTTCGCTTTCGGCCCCACGGTGGGCGCCAAAATGTTTCGGTAGGAATTTTCTGGGACCGAAAGCACTAACTTCGATGACGCAATTTCACTTCCTTCTGATGCGAGATCTCCAATTGCCTTCGTCGTCCGTCCGTCAAACTCTGATCTTTTTTCGGGAGGGGGGCGGTACCTGTTAAGGCACTCCGACGATCAAGTTAGATGTCGGTGTAGGAAGACCTTCTGTCCTCAGCAAGTGGATGCTTAGAACGGAGAGAGGGTGAAACTCAATCAAGTGTGAGAGTATAAGTGTGCGAGAATATCAGCGTTAGCATCAACGTACCTTGTTTGGAGCCTTTAGTTCTTTACTTATAAGCTTTGGATTGATATGAGATTAACAGAATAAAATAAAATATAAACAGAATAAAATATAAACGAACTTTACCCGATATATCTCATTACCTGATATATCTCAACTAATATTATATTATTATATTCTTGCGAGATGGTGGGCCTCGAGCCCAGTGGAGCTGGACCAATCTGTTGATTCGGCCCGTTTGATTAACAAACTTGGCCGTTCGGTTTAGCATACCGGTCGTTGGCAATATTCTACCGATACCAGACGTTGGAGATATACTACCGTACATAAAACATCATGAATTAGAATTCTATCAGAGATAATAAATGAATGACAAAAAATTGGTTGTAATTGCTTCAGATTAATATACTCTCACCTGTGCTGTTGTTGTTGGCTTGGGAAGAAATAGAAGATGATCGTACTCCAAAACCAGCAGTTATAGGATGCTCTACGGGAGGGATAGGACACGCGCTTGCGTGCGTGTTCGCGGAGAAGAAGTGCAGGGTGGTGGCGACGAGTAGGTCGTGGTCAAGACCGTGCGCAGAGTGGTTGACGCAGTTGTCGAAACGTACGGTCGCATCGACGTGCTCGTGGGTCCACTTGTCGAGGTTCCTCTCTCTTCCATCCAAAACACTTTCGACACCACCAATGTATTCGGTAAGTACGGTCACCATACCCTTTTCATCTAATTATTTCTCCTTGTTTGCAAAATCCTTTCTATTTGGGACTTATGTCTGATATCTAAGATCTATTTGGTCGATAATTGATAGAGAACAAAGAATCATCAATAGGGTTAATTTCAATGTACAGTTTCCAATTTCAGTATATAAAGCGAAGAAACGAAACAGTTGTTTTAAAAGTAAAACTGGTTTGAATTCTCCCAATCATGAACTTTTGGCACCTGTGCTTTTCTAATTGAAACACTGTTTTCACTCAATTTGCCAATCGTGGCCTCTGTTTTTGCACAAACAGGGAAATTGTTCAAGCCTTTTGAAGCAGCAATCCGAGACAGACCTTACTTTTCTCAGAAGTCGAAATCAACTCCCACAGATGAGTTTGCTAGAAACACTGTAGCTGCTATATATTCTTGAGGAGAAACCGCCGGCATGGTTTACCTATGGACATTACTCTACTTTCATGGCTATCATGTATCATTTACCAATCTCTGTTAGAGATTTTATTTTGAAGAAAGCAATGAAATGCTGAGATACATTATGGTTGGTGGTGCATCTATGTTTTTACACGTATGTTGATGCACATAGCATATACTTTCCATTTTTAGCAACAGAAGACGATGTCTTGTTGGGGCTTATACTTAATCCCGTTTTATTATCTAGTGAGCCAAGTTTTTTAATGTAATAATCGAAGGGATGATATAATGTATTGCGATTCACTGAAACTTTCCCATTCTTTGAACACGAATCAACTATTATTTTTTTGCATTTGTTAATTGATCGTAGATTTTTTTTTTTTTTTCTGGGTGGTTGATCATCTCATAGGTTTAAATTAAAGGGTTAAATATCTTTTTAGTCTCTATACTTTGGAACGATTTTGGTTTTAGTCCATTTTCAAGCTATGGTACAATTTAGTCCTTCAACTTTAGAAAACTCTAGTTTTAGTCCTTTTTACCAATTTTTTTTAACTTTATTTGTTGTTTCAAAGACGTTTCATTATAGCATTTGGATTGTATACACTGTTTAACACATTTTTGCTTCAATGTTAACTAAGAAACATGCTTGAAACAACAAATAAAATTAAAAAAAAAAAAAAATTGGTCAAAAAGACTAAAACCAGAGTTTTCTAAAGTTGAAGGACTAAATTGTACCATAGTTTGAAAATGGACTAAAACCAAAATCGCCCAAAAGTATAGGGACTAAAAACATATTTAACCCTAAATTAAGTGGCTCATTCGAGGGAGTTACTCCCTCCACCACCACACACCGCGTCCTGCATCTCCCCATTCCTCTTATGCCCTTCTTTAGGGTGTTGATCCCTTCACCTCCCATTTGTTCCCTCCACCTCCCTAACTTTTTGAATTTTATTTTAAGGGTTAAATATGCTTTTAGTCCCTGAAGTTTCACTGAATTTTGGTTTTAGTCCCTGCATGAAACATTAATGCCATTTCATCCTCTTAGTATGAAAACTCGTAGTTTTAGTCCCTAAAAACAGACGTCGTTAGTTTTTTGTGATGTGGCTAACGGTCTGCCATGTCTTCTCTGTACACTGCCTGCCACGTAGAATTTTTTTTAATTTGAAATGAAATTAACCATTTTAGCACGTGTATTGGTGAGTTATCAGATTGAATTAGGATTTTAGGTCAAAATCGTTTTTTGCAATTGGGGAAAACTGACGTTTCTGGAAATGAAAAAATTTTGTTATCCTTCTTACTGATTGCATCATGGCCAGCCATTTGCACAACCCCATGCCGCTCCCTCCCGTCAACGACCTCACTTGCATTGTCACAGGCTCCACCAGTGGCATTGGTCTCGAAATCGCAAGGTTCACTTCCCTTTAAATCCATTTTCATGCTTTTAAATGACGGGGTGTTGTTTTTGGGTGTAAAAACCCGAGCTTTGGAATTTTGATGAACTTGGGTTATCTGGGGTGGGCGGTTGTTGAGTGATCATGGGTGAAAGGTTGGTTTTGGGAAGTGGGTCTGTCTTGGTTTTGTGGTGGCGGTTTTAAAGGAGGGACCTTTGCGGCTGGTTTTGGAGATGGGTTATAAATGATGTTTACCGTTTTGGTTATTGTGCGAAGTGAGCCTTATTTACCATGGCTAGGTTGTTTGGCCCACTGTGGACCAGTAAGAAGGATTTTGGTATCCTTCTTACTGGGGAAAAATTTTGTTTTTGTAGGTCTGGTTGTTGCAGCAAATGGTAAAATTTTGTCTTACTGAGAAGCATTTGCTTCTTAACTTTTGAAATGAAGAAAAAAAAAAGACCAGTAGCTTCTGGTAATTATTTAACACTGCAAAAACTTGTTATCCTTAGTGTGATGAATTTTCTTTCTGTATAATTTCCTAGTTTGTTGTTTGATTAAAATTTCCTTGTGGATGCAGGCAACGTAAGCTGGTGGAAGAGGTATTCTTAGTGCAATTGCAACCTGGTTGGAAGAAGGAAACCAAACTGATGTATTTGGAGAAGGATATGAACTGGAAAATCACAGACCAGCTGATCTTGTTCTCTTTATATATGAAGAACTTCACAGAGTTTATACTAGAGATGGAGACGACCTTGTAGTGCTTCAGATCTGGGCCTGCTACCGGATCCTCCAGCACTTGAAGTATTCGTGTTTATGGTTTTCAGAAACGTCAGTTTTTCCCAATTGCAAAAAACGATTTTGACCTAAAATCCTAATTTAATCTGATAACTCACCAACACACGTGCTAAAATCGTTAATTTCATTTCAAATTAAAAAAAATTTCTACGTGGCAGGCAGTGTACAGAGAAGACATGGCAGACCGTTAGCCACATCACAAAAAAACTAACGGCGTCTGTTTTTAGGGACTAAAAATACGAGTTTTCATACTAAGAGGATGAAATGCCATCAATGTTTCATGCAGGGACTAAAACCAAAAATCAGTGAAACTTCAGGGACTAAAAGCATATTTAACCCTTATTTTAATTACAAAAATAATATTATTTTCCCCTTTTTAACCTTTTTACTTCTTTTAGTTTTAATGTTATTTACTCTTATTCTTGTTTCACTTTTTTACTCTGTTCAAAGTCTCACAACAAAAGCTATAGCGGCGGAAATCAGATAAAGATTAAAGTATGGTGAAAATAAAAAAAGATGGTTGCAGCGGAGAAAGAGAATAGTAAAAGTTAGGTTGCGATGAAAGTGATAGAAACTCACAGTAACAGAGAAGATTAGAGAAGAAAAGAGAGGGTGACAGTGAACGAAATTTTGTTTCTCTGCTCTCTTTTCTTCACTGCCAACTGCATTCTTCCTTTTGTTATCTGTTTTCTTTTTCTCATTTTTACTAACATAGATTATTATATTTTGCAAGAGAAAAGTATTTTGATTCTCAGAATTTGCGTTTGTTAATTTAAATATTAGAGTTAGGGGGAGTTAGGAGCAAAAGTCACCGAAAAAAAAGGAGGTGGGAAGATAAAAACGAATCTCAAACACTTGGCCGGATCTCAAAAGTTTTGGAAGGGGGGTGGGGCTTTGAGCAGATTAAAAATAAAATAGGGTTGAGAGTAAATAATGTTAAAACTAAAAGAAGTAAAAAGGTTAAAAAAGGAAAAAAAATGTTATTTTTATAATTAAAATAAAATTCAAAAAGTTGGGGAGGTGGAGGGAGGAAATGGGGAGGTGGAGGGATCAACACCCCCTTCTTTAATATTAAAACGGATGTTAATATATACCTTTCCATTCCTCTTATACCCTTCTTTAAAACGGATGTGTGAATATGCGTTTCATTTATCGACATCCCTTGTGAATATGCATCTCATTGGTTATCTGCACTAATTATTATTAAAAACAAAATGTCTACACTAATTATTATTAAAAGTTAGCTTCGTTCCCTCATCCCATTGCATTCTTTCCATTAATCTCCACCATATCGCAAAATCAAACTAGCACCTTATAGGCCAAAATTACGGTTAGTTTTCACCCTCCATAAGCCACGCATTACCTTTCAACCAAACCACCTCTATCATCATTACCTGATTTCAGCCCCAAAATGCCTGAAGCACCTAAGCTCCCTCAACCACAATCCACCATAATCCGCATAAACACTGATCATCACCGGAAAAGAGATGAGGTCCTAAAACCAATTCATGAGTACCCATTCATTTCTCCCCGTAACAGACAACACTAAAACAAATTCACCATCCCAACCTCATCCTACCCTTAACCATCTGCACCCAACCTTGCTTCAAAACCACATATCTTCTTATAGAATTTCAATCACAAAAATCATTAGCATGCGTATCAACTCAATCAAAGCAAAGAAACAGAGAAAGAGGAGAAGCAGTTGTCGACAACACGCGTCCCACCCTCTAGTGGTGGCTGGTGCCACCAGCGGCATCATAGGCTTGCGGTGTAGGGGCAGTGACCCTCGCGTTAGGGTTTAGTCCGCCAAATAAGATGAAGAGGCTGAATCGCTGTGAAGGGTAGCGGTGCCTCCAGCGGAACGACATCGTGGACAAAAGCTCAGAGAAGCGGGGCTTCTCTCTGGCGCACGAAAGGAGATAGGAACGTGTGGCGCAATGATCGGAGAAGACTCCAACAATAATCGGTGTTGCCGCGGACGCCTTTGGCCAGGCGGAAGGACCTTCGTGGTGGCTAGTTCGGTGGTGGCAGGGTACACGCGTACAAGAGGAAGCCAATACCTCTATAGGGTTTTCTAAACCCGGATTTTGAAGCAGAGATGACCCAAAAGATGTTCCACTCGACGAAGCCAACCAAACTGATCAACACTTCACTCAAAACGTAAACACAAGAAAAATCGAACCTTGGATTGGAGGACGCAGGACTCAAACACTTAAAAAACCGAAAAAGGAAAACGCTTATGAAAAATACTAGTAGTAACAGTAAAACATAAACTATAAATAGAAAGATTGATTCTGGGTAGAAATCATGAAACGTAGTAGAGCTAGTAGAGGAAGACAAGAAAGAAGGACGGATATCGACACTGCTCCACGGATGTAGACACTGTCGATATTCGTTCAGGGACGTGGACATCCTTTTAAGAATGTACCAGAAAAATTAAACAAGGTTTTTATCAAACCAAACATACAGCACATAGGCCAAATATACAACACACAAACATTAGACACACCACTAGGAACCACCACCGGACCAACACTGCATTACTATGGGAACGTTGTGAAAAATGGATCTGAAGATGAGAGAAAGAGAGAAAGTGAAAGTTTTGGGAGGGAGGTGTGGGGCTGTGCAACTTTGAGTAAAAAAAGTAAAAAGTTACCGCCGAGAGAAAAGTATGACGAAGGTGGAAGAAGAGGCGAACGAATCTCAAAAGCTTTGTGGGGTGAGAGGTAGAAGTGTGAGTAGGAAGTAAAAAAGTAAAAAAAAAAAAGTTAAAAGGGTAAAAAAGGTAGAGAAAAAGGTTAATTTTGTAATAGAAAAAAAAATTGAAAAAAGTTGGGGAAATAGAAGGAGAAAACGGGAGGTGTAGGGAGTAACATCCGTAATATTGAGTCCATCAAAATGTCTTGGTTTGGGAATTTCTTCCTGCACTCCCTTTTTTCTTCTGTATCTCATAAAACTTAATTACTCAATTTTATTCCTTACTAAAATTATATACCTAAACCTAATTATTCTCCTCCCTTCTCTTTCTTCCTGTGC
Source organism: Vigna radiata var. radiata (assembly GCF_000741045.1). Taxonomy (NCBI): domain Eukaryota; kingdom Viridiplantae; phylum Streptophyta; class Magnoliopsida; order Fabales; family Fabaceae; genus Vigna; species Vigna radiata. The sequence continues at coordinate 59,201 of NW_014543791.1, read as the reverse complement.
AGTAGCTGGCCTTATCTCCCTTCCTCTATTCTCCCTGTCCTATTGGGGTGTAGGAAGAAATAAGTGGTGCAGGAAGAAATATCCCTTAGTTTGATTCCTCATTTGGACTTGAAAAACAACCCTCTATCCGCTTCAGAAATTATAAGCACAAATATATTTCAGACATTGTTCCAAAACAATAAATGCAGCTCAATGCCATGTTGTGCACTGCAAGTCTTGCTTCCTGTTTTTTAAACCCTACACCACAGTGGTGAAGAAGGGTGGGAAAATAATCCGTAAAATTAGGTTTTCTACATTATTAACTTAATCTAATCGATTATAGATGTAAATGTTTTTTGTTTAATTAATATTAATTAAAAATGTCAAAGTTTGAGAATATATCTAACATATATATGTTTCACTTAATTCAATTTCGTAGTATATTTAATTATATCATTGTTCCTTTTTTCTCGTAACATTTATTAAATAAGTCTTTCATTTTTTTATATCTTAATTAAGTTCTTATTTTTTAAAATTGGAACAATTATGTCATTTTCTTAGTTCCGTATTAAAATCATTAAAGAGAGTACCATGTCTTAATTTATTGTTTTTTTTTTAATTTTTTAAATATATACTTTTTAATATTTAAAAATAAAATTCTCACATGTCAAATTGAGATTGTATCACATAGCAATGACAGTGTGAAGTGGTACGACAGTGTCTCGTGTCATGTTAGACGGTTAGACCACGTATCATTGTATTAGTCTCAATTTAATCCCTACATTTTTATTTTTTTCTCAATTTAGTACTAATTTTTTAAAGAATTAAACAAATTTGTTTCCATCTGAGCCTGAACCTCATTGTATTGGGGATCTATTCTTTGTCTCAATCTGGCATCAATCTTTTTGGGTTTTTCTTGATCTTCTTTTCAACATCATCAAGAGACAATTTAAACAAATTTGTTTCCATCCAAATTCAAACGAAAATTAATTTGTAAATAAATTTTATACAAATACTTTTATTAAAATTGATATTTTTATTAAATATTTTTAATAAAATTAAGTTTATTTATAGGTCTAATATACTGTTTGTCTTTATTTCTCATTATTTTCATGACAATAGAAAAGATGTAATGTAACTAAATTGACTTATACAATTTAATTTTATTAATAATCAATTAATATGAATCAGAAACTACAAAAAAAATTACCCAACTTAACTTTTTTTATTGAATTAAACAATGATTTTATCCAAATTCTGACAACCAATTTATATGCTTACATGAACCCTACTAAAAAAACTAAAGGTCAAATCATTTTATCCATGGAATTTGGCTCTAATATGTTAAAAATATATAATAAAAATATTAATTTTAATAAAAAAAATTGTATAACATTTATATATAAAATAAACTTTGTTTGAATTTGGAGAGACACATAATTGTTTAATTTTTTTTTTTAAAAAAAAACTAAGACTGAATTTAAAAAAAATAAGAATACAATAACCAAATTAAGGCTAATACAATGATATGTGGCATGATAATGACATGTGACATTGTTACTGCCACATCACATTATTATTAGCATGTGACACAATATCAGTTTGACATGTGGTAAAAAAATATTTTTTTAAAAGGTATATAAAAAGATAAAAAATAAAAATAAAAAGGTTTACTTTTTAAGTTTAACAAAATTAAGTATATTTATATGTTTAAAGATATTTATTTAATAACTTTTTTACAAGTAGATATATATTTTTTTCAACCACATAAAAGGAAAGCTTATTGCTCGACGAAAGGCGCTACGACGCAAAACTGAGAAAGGTAATAGATTCTGCAAATTAAAGTAATGTATATAAAAAAAATTGATACAATCCTGTCTAGGAAAAACTACGATCTTTTCTTAATTTGAATCCTCAGTGGGCGTTAACAAAAATAAATTAGAGATGGAGACACCAGAATCTAATATATTGATAAGTCAAATGAAAATTCACCATAAAGATATTAATCTTTGATAAAAATCCGAGTTCTAATCCAAAAACCAAGAGAATTCTCTCTCAAAAATGCAAATGCATAAATATCTGGTGTCCCTATATATATGTACAAATGTTTAAGGCATCTAAGAAACCCTAAAAGAAAACCTAAAGATATAAGCTCCAAAAATAACTTGAAAAATTAAAACATAAACAAATTGTTTGCAATCAAAATAAAGTTTCAAGTTATTTAATTTCCTAAATTATTCTTTAATTATGTTTATGATCTTCATCTTCTTTAAATCTCTACTTCATAAAACATTATAAGATTCAATGAAACATATTTTGATATTGGACCTTGTCATAGATCCTTTGAATACTAAATATTCTTCTTTAAGTTCTTCTCATATATGTTTCAGTTGTTAATCCTCTTAATACTTTTTTTTTAAAGAGAATTTGTCCTTAAATTTGTACCATTTTTTTTTTATCAAAAGTAATGAGATGTGCTGGTTGGTATAGATTAAAAAACTTTTAGTACCAAAATCACTTGAAAGAGAGAGAAAACTTAATAAAAATATTAAAACAAAACAAACAAACATCTTTATTTAACTATTAATTTGATATTCTTTTTCATTTGTTTAAAACAAAAAATTAAAACAGTATTTTGTTTATTATTTTTTTATATTTTTATATTTTATATTTTCTTAATTTCACTTTTTTTTCTTTACTTGTTTAAATTTATTTAATACTTTTTTCATTTATTCATTAATTATATTTTATTGCTTTTGTATTTTGTATTATTATAAGATGAAATAGATATTGTAATATAACTATTTTGAAATTTTGAATTTAGTATGTAATGTATTATCTTATCTTAATATATATTATCTTATCTTAATAGATACTTTCTTATCTTAATAATCCTTTTCAAATTTTAAATACTATCACAATTTGTATCTACTTATATAAAGCTTATTCAGATTTTAATTAATCAACTATCAATTAAAATTTTCCAATAATGATAATAAATCTTTTAACTTTTTTTATCTTATTTTATCTCATTTTATCTTATATTTTTGGTTTGTTTATCAAATACCTAAAAGTCTATAAAAACAAGCATGAGTTCATATAAAACACTTATTCATTTTTTTTCATTCTCTTGCTCAAAAGTTCTTTCTTATTTCAACGTGAGTTTTGANAAGAGTTTTTTTCTTGTGAGCTCTCATGTGATATTTGTCTTTCTCTTATTATTCAAAACTTATCTACAAATAATCGTAGTAAGAAATTTACTGATTTGAAAAAGATGTTATTTATTCTACAACTTGATTCAACAATACTACCTCTTTAGATAAGAACACATCATGTATATTTAAAANTTGATTACTTATTTTTTTATTATGTATATTTAAATGTAATACACAGTAATCATTTAAACAGTATTGCAATAGATATAGGTGTTTTTAACGTGTGTTATATTATTGAGATATATATGTACTTTGCATATATAAATGTATAAATATGTTTTTAAAGTGTAAATATGTATACGTGTTTTTAAAGTATAAATATGTATAATTGCTTAAAAAAAATACATAGCTACATTCAAAATAAATTTGCAATAGATAAATATTTCTAGTATACATTATTATATCTTAATAAATATAAATATGGTTTATAATATTTAATTGATATTTTAAAATATTTAAAGAAACAAATAATTAAAATTTAAATAAATTTGCAATAAATAACTATTTTTAGTATATAATTTATAATAACATATTATCATAAATATTCTTTATATTTGAATATTATTCTAGACTATGCAATGCACAAAATTTTGTTATTATATATATATATATATATATATATATATATATATATATATATATATATATATATATATATATATATATATAAATATTTCTCTTTTTTTTAAGGTTTAAAAGGGGAAAAGAATATGAGGCCAAGTAGTGAATTCCAAATTTTTGAAGGATATTCAAATAATTATTTTTGTTCTCAAAGGATATTTGATTCATGAGGATGGCCATAATTTTCTTATTCACCATTTCTTGCAAATTACATAAATTATGTCTTATATCATAGTAAATAACGTCTTGAAAAGAAATTCACAAGAGAATTATATAAATATTAATTTAAATAGACTTCTTTCTAATAAAAATGAAGCTGTAAATTATTTTTTACCAATATTGAGAGATGACGATGATATCGAAGATGGAGTAAGGGTTTGTGCTTAGGATGATTATGGGAATATTTATTCTTTTAACCTTTAAGACGTGGACAAATAAATACTATAGATTGAATGGTGAGTGGAAAATTGGTTTCAAAAATCATAAAAGGTTAATTTCATAAAACTGTTATATTTTATTTATTCAAAAGTTTATTGGAATCTTATCATTTGATTACGTGTACGTTGATGGATTTATCGTTTACCAAATTACGGCACGTTTGAAAGCTCCCTCATCGACGACTTCAAAATTGTTCCGTGGAGTGAAAATTGACTGTACTAAAATTAATTTTTATTTAGTGCTTTTGCGATTTCTTCAACTCTTTATTTCTTTAATACATACAAATATACAAGTGGTACGTGCAGATNGGACATCAAAATTCTAACACATTAATAACTAATGCATATGCGAAAACAACAATTTATACATGTTCGAGGATANTCAAATACTTGTAACTTGTTTAAAATTATGTTATGCAACACTTAAAATTTAACCTAGTTGGCACATAAAGAAGAAAGAAAACATGTTGCGAANATAACGCTACTGAATTGTCCTAAGATTATAATTCGATAAATAATGTGGTTAAATATCAGTTGTGCAAGTTATTCGAACTGTAGAGGCATGCTTAATTCGTTATCNCATTCAAACTATTTTACAAAATTATTATATACTAAATTATTTTTTATATGCACTTTGTTGTTCTGTGGATAGAATAGAATCAGATAAAATTGTTGAATTCCGAGTCTGGTCATTAATCTAGAAAGTCATAGTCAAATTCCTAACACATTTTGTCTCNGAGGTTGACAACGAATTATTTCTGTCATTTCTACACGTCAATATGCTTTAATTTCTATTTTTTTTGTCTTTGCCCCTTCTCATGTTCTTTTTTTCTTTTGGTTAAATGGGGCATATGGACCAATTTGTTCACATCCTTGTTGTAAGTTGGCATGGTAACTCATTGCCAACTTAACTCATTGACACTAGCATTATTTATAGCTAAATAACTCATTGCAAAGATATTATAGATAAGTTTATTAAAGGGAAATAATGAGATGTGTGCTTAAATCCATATATCTCAAGTACAGTCATCACCAGGATATCTCATCTCATGGGCAAGGGAAGGACCATGAGGCTCAGTTCCAAAGTAGACGAAGAAGTTGGGGTTGATTTTCAGGCCACCTTTCTCAATATCAACATCAATCTGTATTATGTCGGAGCCCTAGTGGACAAGATCTGGATAAATTTGTTTGTCCCATGTACTAAATAGTGAGTTTGTTGCATACAGCCGCTTCCCATCTAAACTCAATTGAATCATCTGCCCGCTCTCAACTTTTTCCCTATGGATAGATTACAAGCTACCTTTGAATTTCGAATAATAAGTCCATGCTTCATATTTTATTATATTTGTGTTGTCTTGCTTAGCAATAACAAGACAAATAAGTTTTAAGCATATCTAGAACAATTTCGTTTTTTAAAGTCATTGAATGCTAAATATTATTATTAAAAGCAATATTTCACTCCTCTCTTATCCATTTTTACTTCACTCTACTCAGAAAAACTTTGAATGTTATTTTGACGAATTTGTTTGTTTTTGTCAAACAGACAGTTAACTCCTAACATGTATTATGCGATAAGTTACAACAGGACAAGATTGCAATTACCTGAATCTCTAGAACCTCGGCTTGCCAAGTTTCTCCATCATTTGTTACAGCTACAATAGGGCTTCCTTTCTGGATAAGTCCACCAACCCACACTTGTCCAGTCAGTTTAGGATTTTTAACGTCCTCAATGTTATATTGCCTTATATCCCCGTGAAGCCAGTTTACAAAGTACAGAAACCGGTCATCAAGAGAAATCAGAAAATCAGTTATAAGCCCAGGCATTTCAGGAAAATTCCAGTTTTATACGAATGTAATTACATTTTATTCATCCATCAATTTATCAGTGTGATACTACATCTAGTTACGGTATTAGATGTATACCTGTGGATGCCTGGTTATTCTTATGATCCAGTTTCCCATAGATGTAGTTTAGGCTTATCAACAGTTGTTATCTCTAAAAGATTGAAAGTTGAAGGGTATAGGAAAAAGAAAGAAATGAAATTTGAAATCCACAGAAGTTGATGAAGCCAGGAGCATCTTGGACCTGCCAGAGTTGAAGTTCATCATACATGTGGTTAATAAAATACACCTGTATCATGATAGAAAACAAACAAAGTAATTTAGTTTGGATCAACTTCAAGTTTCTCTTGTTACAAAAATATGCTATAAATCTAAATTAAATTAAAAGAGATCGAAATAAGTTATTTGGGCGTACAAAGCAATAACTCACAATAGTACTGACAGCCAAGCGCAGTGATATCCCTGCAAAGAGTACACGGAAAAGTCTTTCTCCAATAAGTTTCTCGCCGTGTTCCTGAAGCTAGCCAAGCCACTGTGGACACCAACAAATATGAAAAGAGTTAGTAACCTGATAGGGGATTAAAGGTATATGTAAGAAAGAATAAAAAAGGAGAGAAGTAAAGAAGTCAATTAGGAGTTTGTTAGAAGTATACGAGAGTATAAATAAAGAGTTTGTTGAGAAGGGCGGGATTATGGATTGTTTGGTATTGTTTACTAGATCTCAGTCAAGTGGGGGGAATGTAAGGCTTCCTTGATAGTTTGTGGGAACATTGTTTTCTTTCATTCACTAAATACAATCAAAGGTTATTCATTGTGTGAGTTTGTCTGGTGTGTGTTTTTACTCATTTTTTTGACTTCTTGATTAAAGAAGTCCATAAACTTGGTCCGACCTGCCGNATCTAAATCGAAGGAGAGACAAGATGGAGAATAGGATGAGTGCACTGGAGGGAAGATTNGATTCCATGGAAGCGATGTTGATGGAGATGCGAGCANAGATGAGGGGAAGGGCTTGAAATGGGAATCGCGACCGTGGGAGACGAATTGTTAATCGCAATCGGAAGAAAAGAGGGAACCAGGGGAGGAGTTCGGAGGGTAGTCATTCGGTTAATGGAAGTCGGGAGACTGAGGAGGATGAATCGGAGGAAGAACGTGATGACGTTCAGAAGAGTTGGTTGAAGAGAGTAGAATTGCCCACTTTCGAAGGAACCGATCCGACGGGATGGATCGCGAGAGGAGATAAATTCTTCGAAATACAGAGCGTGACTGAAAAGGAGCAGATGAAGCTGGTGTACATCTGTATGGAAGGGGAAGCGAACCATTGGTTTCGCTTTTGGCGGAAGAAGGTGAAGAAACCTACCTGGGCGACATTGATGGAGGCGATGGTTAGGAGATTCGGAGGTAGACGCCGGGGAACAATTTTCGAAAAATTAGCGGCGGTGCGACAACAGGATTCGGTGGAGGAATATGTGAGGGAATTTGAAATCCTAGTGGCTCAGGCTACGGGAGTGACGGAAGAACAACTGCTTGGGTATTTTTTTGCGGGACTCCAAGAAGAATTGCGGGATCTAAAGTTGAAAGCACGTCAGGCGGCGGCGGACTGAATCGCGGATTGCGAGTGCTACCATATCCGGAATACATTAAGAGGAGAGAGGAGGGTCGTTGTTTTCATTGTGGAGGACCTTACAGCCCTGGGCATCGTTGCACAGAGAGGAGTTTCAAGGTGATGATCTTGGGGGCCGACGACGACGAGGCGGAAGCGGTGGAGGCAGAAGAGGAAGTAGAACANCGATGCATGGAGTTGTCAGTGTATTCCGCTGGGGGAATCCCGTAATCGAATAGGATGAGGATGTTAGGGTGGATTCGAGACCAGAGAGTAGTCGTCCTCATTTACAGCGAAGCAAGTCATAATTTCATCTCGACACTGTTGGCGGAGGAGATGGGTTTAGAGAAGGAGGAGACGACGCCTTATAGCGTTTGCTTGGGGGACGAACAGAGAAAGGAAACGTAAGGCCGTTGCATGGTCGTTTCTTTGATACTGGACAAAGCAGAGATTAAAGAGAACTTTTATCTCTTCGAACTGGGGGGCGTCGACGTCGTGCTCGGAGTGGAGTGGCTGGCTATGTTTGGGGAAATTAGAATGGATTGGAAGCATATGACAATGAAGTATGGCACGACAACAAGAGAGGTAGTGATAAGGGGTGATAACCGATCTTTGAAGAAGGTCGTCAATCCAAAGGTGTTGTAGAAGGAGGCATGGATTAAAACTCTAGTGGTGGTGTGGGGTCTGTATCAGTCTGAAACAGTAGGGGAAAAGAAAGGAGCAGAGAATGTAACCCCCATGCAGGAAGCAAATCTGGAGAAGATTTTGGGGGAGTATGAGAGGGTCTTTGAGATGCCACAGGGGCTTCCTCCTGTCAGAGAAGTGGACCACCAGATAACTCTTAAGGAAGGTACTGAGCCAGTGAACATTAGATCATACAGGTATCCTCACTTAATGAAAGCTGAAATAGAGCAACAGGTTCAGGAAATGTTGGGCCTGGGTATTATTCGGCCCTGTAACAGCCCATTTTCCAGTCCAGTAATTTTGGTTAAAAAAAGGATGGGAGTTGGCGTTTTTGTGTAGATTACAGAGCTTTAAACAGAGTGACTATCCCCAATAAATATCCAACTCCTATGATTAAAGAGCTTCTAGATGAATTATACGATGCTGCTTATTTTTCTAAAGTGGATCTCAAATCTGGATACCACCAGATAAGGATGAAGGAGGCATATATACCCAAAACAGCCTTTAGGACTCATTTAGGACATTATGAGTTTTTAGTAATGCCCTTTGGCCTCACAAATGCTCCAGCCACCTTTCAAGACATGATGAATTCATTGTTGAGACCGTTCTTAAGGAAGAGTGTGCTGGTATTTTTTGATGACATTTTGGTGTATAGTAAGTCATGGGGGGATCATGAGGAACATCTTAAACATGTGCTGAAAGTGCTAGAACAACACTAGCTGTTTGCCAACAAAAAAAAATGTGAGTTTGGCAAGAGACATATTCGATATTTGAGGCACATGATATCCGAACAGGGGGTGGAAATGGATGGAGAAAAAATTTCTGCAGTGACTGAATGACCAACACCCTACTGTATTAAAGAGTTAAGGGGGTTCCTGGGGCTCACTGGATACTACAGGAGATTTGTCAGGAATTATGGGAAGTTGCCCGACCCCTTACGGATCTTTTGAAGAAGGGGAAGTTTGAGTGGATAAATGCAGGAGAGGAAGTCGTGCAAGCTCTCAAAAAGGCAGTGACCACTGCTCCTGTTCTAGCTCTGCCAGACTTTTCACAGCCTTTCCAAGTTGAATGTGATGCTTCGGGGAAGGGGATAGGCGTCGTGTTATCACAGAATAGGAGGCCTATTGCTTACTACAGCAAGGCATTGTCAGAGTTGGGGAAGTCAGTGTATGAGAAGGAATTGATGGCGCTGGTATTAGCTATTCAACAGTGGCATCCCTACTTGCTGGGAAAGAAATTTAGCGTCTATACAGAGCAAAACAGTTTGAAGTATTTACTTGAGCAACGCATAACGACTTAGAACCGGCAAAATTGGCTGGCGAAACTCATAAGCTATGAGTTTGATATACATTACAGGACGGGGGCATCCAACAAAGTTGCGGATGGGCTATCCAGAAAGGGAGAAGAAGACGAAGGAGATAGGACGCTGTTAATGATAACTAGGCCCTATTGGCCTGACTACCAAGAAATAATAGACGAAGTGGACAATGGAAGAGGTGAAGGAAGACCCGGATTCACACCCTGCTTATACGTTAGAGAATGGGAGACTCCATTATAAGGGAAGATTTGTGCTTTCAGTAAAGTCAGAATGGATTCCGAAGATCGTTGCAGAATTTCATGATACAACGCTTGGGGGACATTCGGTTGTCTATAGAACCTATAGAAGAATTGGCCAAGCCTTTCACTAGATGGTCATGAAAAAAAGGGTGACCGACTACGTAATCTCCTGTCTTATCTCCCAGCAACATAAATATACGGCGTCATCTCCGTAGGGATTGTTGTAGCCATTGCCTATTCTCAAGGCCATCTGGGAAGAGATAAGCATGGACTTTGTGGTCAAATTACAGAAATCTCAAGGCTTTGAATCAATAATGGTGGTAGTGGACAGGCTGAGCAAGTATGGGCATTTCATACCCATCAAACATCCTCATACAGCCAAGATAATTGCAGAGATTTTTGTAAAGGAGATACTATGTTTGCATGGAATTCCTATATCGATTGTTAGTGACCGGGATCCCACATTTGTTAGTATATTCTGGACAGAATTGTTCAAAATACAGGGTACCCAATTACAAACGAGTACCGCCTACCACCCAGAAACAGATGGGCAGACAGAGGTTTTGAATAGAGTGTTGGAGACCTACTTGAGGTGTTTATGTTCGGAACAGCCCAAGGCTTGGAGCAATGTGTTGCCATGGGCTGAATACTGGTATAACACCAATTATCAAGGGGCTTCGAAGTGTACCCCGTTTGAAGTGGTTTATGGAAGAAAGCCCCTAGTAGTAACCAAGTTCATACCTGGAGAAACAGTGGTGAAAGTTGTGGCACAAGATTTACAAACGAGGGATGAAGCCATTTCACAACTACAATATCATTTGACCCGAGCCCAAGAGCGGATGGTTCAGTATGCAAATAGGAAGAGAAGGGAGTCTAGCATAAAAGAAAGGGCTTGGGTTTTTTTTGAAAATACGACCTCATAGGCAAGTATCTATGTCGGTCAAGTTGCACCCCAAATTATCTGCCAGATATTATGGCCCTTTTCTGGTGGAAAAACAAGTGGGTCCAATGGCTTTCAAACTGCAGTTTCCTGTCACTACAAAGATCCACCCGGTGTTTCATGTATCACAATTAAAGTTGGCTGTGGGGGACCATAAGGTGGAAGGGGAGCTACCCGTAGGACTGCGGGCGGACGGTCCACTATATAAACCCTTAAAAGTACTACAAAGAAGAGGAAGAAATCAACAAGGGGAGGAGACCACTCAGATATTGGTTCAGTGGCAAGATGAAGGGATAAAGGGCGCGACTTGGGAAGATAAAACGTTTATCAGACAACAATTTCCTGATTTCAACCTTGAGGACAAGGTTGTTGAAGAGAAGGGGGGTATTGATAGGGGATTAAAAGTATATGTAAGAAAGAATAAAAAAGGTGGGAAGTAAAGAAGTCAGTTAGCAGTTTGTTAGAAGTATATGAGAGATTAAATAAAGAGTTTGTTGAGAAGGTCGGGATTATGGATTGTTTGGTATTGTTTACTGGATCTCAGTCCAGTGGGGGGAAGGTAAGGCTTCCTTGATAGTTGTGGGAACATTGTTTTCTTTCATTCACTAAATACAATCAGAGGTTATTCATTGTGTGAGTTTGTCTAGTGTGTTTTTACTCATTTTCTTGATTTCTTGGTTAAAGAAGTCCATCATAACCAAACCAAGCATTATTGCAGCCTTCAAATGTGTTAACAGATACTATTACATCTTTGAAGTGCGTTAATTGAATGATACATACAACTAGACAACCCGTACAACTAAAAGAAAAACAAAGACCCACTTATGAATTGTGTTAAGAGGGTGTGTGGCTACAAAATCGGCACCTTCATAATGATCTCAAGCCATTACGTAAAAAATTGGACTTAACTTTTTACGTTATACATTGGGGATGAACGCTGAAAATGATAACAGAATAAAATATGACAACCAAAAGGAATTTTGAAAGATGCTCAAGGGACCAAAATAAAATATGACAACCAAAAGGAATTTAAAAGATGCTCAAGGGACCTCTTTATGAGATGGACAATTCAAACATTGAGGAAGTTCCTTCGTTAGCTTGCCATCTTTGCAGAGCTTGAGAAAGGCTCACCATATGAATGTTAATATCATAGTTTTCTTCTTGGTGGCTGGTAGGCTTCCATTGCTCTACTAGAGGAACCAAGATATTGACTACATGACCCATATCTGGCCTTTGATATGGTTCACAAGGAGTGCAATGACCTGTCAGTTCAGCCACTTGATATATATTTTTCGTGGTTTCCTCATCAGGATCGAGGGTTTGATCAACAGTCTTCGGGATGCTCTCCTTGTTAATCAGCACCCTATGAAACCGGGAAACCAGGTGAGACCTTTCTTCGGACACAGTATTATCCAATACCTTTCTACCTGTGATCAGTTCCATCAAAATTACTCCATATGCGTACACATCGACTTTGGTAGTAACTCTTCCAGTGACTAGCAAGAAACAATATCACATTAAGCACAAGTAAAGGAATAGCTTAGCATAAAGCTAAAGCAACCAACTGGGTATGCAATTCTTCAATAATCTGGTTTAGCTGAGACTACTCAATTCTACAAAACCAAACAAAACAAATATTTATCATCGCAGTAGAAATGCGGAATTCATGGTTGACTGATTTTGTAACAAAAGAATCTCAGGACACTAAAGAACCAAACAACAAACATATAGCAAAACCTCTTAGGTAATCTAAGATTTAATCTAATCAAAGTATTCATTCATCACATAAAAAGGGTAACAAGGCACCGACCACTTAATTGTAGCCATTTCTCTATAAATGCCACACCTTATAATGCACAACCCCAAACTATCAACCCCAGCAGATGCGCAGAAAAACAAAAATTTAACTAGAAAACAAATCATGAAACAAGGAAAAAATGCTAACAATTGCCAATTATTACGAGAAAAATATCACAGTTGTCAGTTCAAAAAATATAGTGAATTCACGTACAAACAGTTATAATCAGGAAAGAAGATACATAAAAAAGTCCAAAAATTTTAATACAGACTTGGTCCAAATATACTGCATATTCAGGTGCCATATATCCAAATTTTCCAACCAACTTTGTCGCAATGAATACTTCCCATCTGATGCCTTTTTCAATAAACCAAAATCTGCAACCTTGGCTATCATGTCATCGCCCAATAATATATTTGAGGGCTTCAAGTCCTTATGTATGAAGCTTTGGTGAGCTAAACTGTGAACATACTCCACTCCCCGAGCTATATCTAAAGCAATTGCTACCCTTTGTTTCTAAGTCAAAGGAGCACAATCGTTTTCACGCCAATCAAGCAGGTGTTGTGTTAGCGTTCCTTGAGGCATATACTCATAAACCAAAAACCTTTCGTTGTCGTTTATGCAATGCCCTAAAAGAGTGACTAAATGCTTGTGTTTGACTTGACTGAGAACTGCAATCTCTGCTTCGAACTCATTCAATCCCTTGCTCCCCGCTGCAACAGAATTAATTTTCTTCACTGCAATTTTACTTCCATCATGCAATTCTCCTTTATAAACAACCCCAAACCCTCCCATTACCTAAAATGTTTTTCTTACTAAAATTATCCATTGCTTGTTGAAGAACCCGAATTGAAATAGTAGTATTCCTGTCCTCAAAAACATGAATATCACTATGTTCATTGTCCTGGCTATGCAACTCGTTCAAGACGCTCATCATATCAATAGTAACCCCTCCTTCCCCATTTTCGGGATTATTAACTCTCCCAAACTTCCTGTGACGAATTTTAGCTTGACACTTGCAGAAGACAAATACGATCACAACAACCAAAAACACAACAATACCAACAATACCTATGATCCAAGCAGGAGAGAGTGCAAAACCGCTTGACGCTGCATCACTTGACAGAGTAGTTCCACCGCCGCCACCACCTTTAATATAAGGATTTTCTTTTATGCTCAAAATCACCTTGGTTGAGAACTTTGGAACATAACCAGATAGATTGTTATTAGACATGTCTAAAATCTCAAGCTGAGCCAAATTTGTTAAACCTTCTGGTATTGATCCCTCCAAATAATTGTCACTGAGATAAAGGTTTTTCAAATGAGTTAAGTTGGCAAATGTAGGTGAAATAGTTCCTTTCAAATTCATACGGGCGAAATTCATAGTAATAATCTTTTCCTCGGAACATATAATGAATTTCCAATAACGACAAGGATTATTACCGAACCAGGTACTTGTCAACTGATAGGGATAACCTAAATGCTTAGCAATCTCAATCAAAACAGTGACACGAGGATCACAGGGTCTAGGGATAAGGTTTGAAAAAGCATTATCTATAAAGTCGACCTTCACACTCATTCTAAAAAAAGGATATGGACCCTGAAGAAAATTATGATTTAAAGAGAATTTCCTCAAACTTGAAAGGGACATGAGGGAAGATGGAAGCACACCGGTTAACAAGTTCTCATTTGGGTTTAAATCAAACAATGAGGTGCAATTTGATAAATTTGGATTGAAACCCGTGAAAAAGTTCCCCTGTAACTATACCCGAGACAGATGGCTCATGGAAGCAAGCACCTCAATGTTACCCAATAAGCCCCCAAACTCGTATTTGGGAATATTGGGCCAATATGTCCTAATATCATATGCATTGAACTCATGCCTCTGATTATTGAGCCACAGAATCTGGATCTTAGATCTCGCGAAGCTCTTTGGTAAACTCCCAGTGAGGTTGTTATTAGAGAGCCAAAGCTCTTGCAAACTCATAAGGGAGTCAAAGACATCAAGCAATGTACCAATGAGATTTGTACTTTTGAGGTCGAGTTTAACCAGTTTGGATGACTGAGCCAAGTCGGCTGGAATCGCCCATGGAGCGAGGTTGAAGCTGTATGCCATGCTGAGGCTCTTTAAGTTAGTGAGACCCTGGAAGCAACTGTCGGGAATTGAAGTTGTTGCTTCCGAGGGACACAGTTTCCAGCATGGGGAGGTTGGCAATGGAAGGAAATGCGCCGGAGAACTCATTGCCCTCGAGAGAGAGCGAGGTGAGTTGAGATTCGGAGGTAGTGTTCCGGTGAGTGACATAAAAGCTAGGTTGATGGAAAAGATGCGATTGGTGGTGCACCCCACACCCTTCCATTCACAAAACCTAGTCCCCGACCACCCCAACGGCCTGGGACTCAAGGCTTTAACAAGCTTGGACATAAATGCGCCATCGTCGGCAATGGCGGTGGAAGAGAGAGTGAAAAAGAAAACAAAGAGCTGGCAGAGAGAATCTAGGGTTGAGGTGGCCATTCGGATTTAGGAGAAGGGAAACAAGTAATTATACCGAGAGCGAGGTGGGAGAGCAAAGAAGAGAATATGCAATGCGTGAAGAGAATGCCCGAAGTGAATGGAAGAAACATTATATAATTCTCTGTATTCGTTGCCCTGGAGAGAGAGCGATGTTGATTGATGTGACGCGGTCAGTGGTGCACCTCACTTCATTCCACTATTTTTTATATTGCTCTGAACAATTATATATATCAGTTGTACTCTCTCCTTATCATTCAATAAGAAATACAATATTTCATTCTTTCTTCTTTTGTAACATGGTATCAAAGCCATGATTAAAGCCCATCCTAGCGAGTTCTAAGTGGACATTTCTCTTTCTATTCCACCCGTTGTTGGGCCAGTATTGGACCATCCAATTTCTACTATCATGCACGAGATGTCTATACCTCAGCGTGAAGGAGGTGTTTTGGAAGTCCCACATCGACTAGAGATAAGGCCAAATTATAATATATAAGTGAGGTGCAAACTTCACCTTACAAGCCGATTTTGTGGGATGAGTTAGGCTTACAACCCACTTTCTAATATGGTATCAGAGCAATATAAAAAAAAGGAATATAAGTATAAAAATATATGAACATAAATGCACAAATATGAACAGAGAATAAAATAATTCCAATATCCCCCTATGAATGTCTGCAAGTTGTAATGAAGTAGAAATAGGCAGGAGCTTAATTACACCAACTTGAACTTGCAAACTTGGCCTGATTTTTCTATTTTCTAGCCAAGAGGAAGAGACATGTAATGATGTAATTAAGCTCCTGCCTATTTCTACTTCATCACAACTTGCAGACATTCATACTAAAGCTTTGCATCCAGCACAATTTCAATCTTTGTTGTCCAAGCTGAGCATTAAAGATATATATGCTGCAGCTTGAGGGGGGATATTGGAATTATTTTATTCTCTGTTCATATCTGTGCATTTATGTTCATATATTTTTATACTTATATTCCTTTTTTTTTATATTGCTCTGAACAATTATATATATCAATTGTACTCTCTCCTTATCATTCAATAAGAAATACAATATTTCATTCTTTCTTTTTTTATAACAGCTTTGGCCAGCTTCGACATGAATGCCAGATCGTGGGCAATGGTGATGTACGTGCCCATAAGAATCATAGACAAGACTTTAGTGATTGAGAACATGCATGCAGTATTAGTTACTGTAAGAGGAACCAAAACCTCTTCCCTCTCCATGTTCTTTTTTAGAATATGATTTCACCTTCTAAATTACTTCTTATATACAATAATAACAAACGAACTTAAATTGTTATTGCAAAAGTTGTTATAAAAGGAAAAATTATTTTTAACAACTCTTATATTTATAAAAAAAAAGAAAAGAATAAATTTTATGTTTTAATTACATGTAAGAAATAATCAGTTTTACCAGACATATTCTATTCATAAAAGTTATACTGAATAGTAAAGAAACGTGTGTAATTGTTCAGAGCAATATAAAAAAGGAACAAAAAGCAAATCTAAAGTACTGTTATTATTAAGAAACAAATCAGAGCAATCTAAAGATGTAGCAGTTGTTAAGAAACAACCAAAAACAGTATTTCAAGTCAGAAAAGGACTCATTTGATACATTTTTTATAACTTAGGGACCAAAGATTTACATTTTTAGAAACAGGGACTAAACTGAACATCCACTTATAACTTAGGGACTAAAAAGAGATTTAAACCTACTTTTTTTCATTGTACAAGATGCTAAGCTAAACATGGGTGGAACTCTACACCAACACCATACTAAATATGGTAATAAGTAATATCTGAACAACCTAAAACAAAGTCTCCAAAGGCTATAATCACAACCAGCATTAACCATACCAAACAGCCAAATACAAGTCCATTATATGCATGTCAAATTGCTATGTACAGGTTCTTGATGCTCATAGCAATACCTTTATATTCATCCAAACACATAAGAGAATATTATATAATCATTTCACACATAATAAACACATAACATATTCTCATAACAATATCAACCATCACTAATGAATATAACATTCATAACCGAATAGTACAATATGGAATACATAAGGAAATTCATCAACAACAATCTATAGATAAGCCCATAACAGAACCACTCAAATAGTGTATAAATAGCATAATATGACCTGTAGAGTCTATGTACTCATAATACACCATCTACACACAGGGTCATGGGTTTGACTTAAAATAATGGTAACTTATGATCATTCAATGATATTGTTAATGGCAACCCATACTCCTTAATTAGTTTAAACATATTAATTAAAACAACAACGTGTTTCTCGTCAAAACACAAGCCCAACAAATCAAAGAAGATCATGGGCAGTTTAACCAAGTTTATTCACCAAACAGTTTCTCAAATTACCACTCATCAACCAGTTCTAGTGTGCCATTCAATCTAGTCTATTGATAAATTTATTTTAGCAATACAAAGCTAATTGACATAACAGAACCTAATATAAATATCCAATAACCACAAACCCTTGTTCACTCAAATGACACACAGAGACCCATAAACATCTGATTTATCAACTTGATTACTCTAAATTGATATATAATACAACAATTAACAAAAATCACAATTATAAGCACATAAAACCATCATCATGAGTATCACCCAACAACGTATATCTAATCCAGATTAAAATACTAAGAAGGACTATACAGAAATTTACCCAAATTCGATTCAACTATAGCTCATATATGATCAATCACAACTGGTAAGGCCATTAACATTTCTCAAAACAGTTTCTATTCAAAACAATCACTCACATGCAGGGCCTTAAAACTAAATAATATTAGATATTAAAGCAGTCAATTTAATGTCAAGCAATTAGATATTAAAGCAGTCAATTTAGATAAGGCAATTCATATTTACACATTATATAAGCACAAACTGTGGTGCACGAGAAGGAATCTATAGTTGCTCAACTTATTTCAACCATTCCTACCTAAAGAAAACAAAGCATATCCATTTCTTTCAGAAACCCAGATTACTTTCTCGACAATAAAACCATACAATACATTCCAATCACACAGCGGACAGATATATCCCCAGTTTATGGCCCTAACCAATGGAATACGTGTCATGTTATAACATCAAACATTTCAAAATACTAGCAAGCAACGCATTATTTTTAGAAAAATGATATTTTAACACCAATTTTTGACACCATTTTGACACTGTACACGTGTCAAAATGTGGTTGGACAATTTCAAATTAAAAAAAGCTGAGACAAAGGCATATTTGGAAGAGAAAAATCAATTTTTTTTTTAATTTGAAATTGTCCAACCACATTTTGACACGTGTGCAGTATTTAAATGATGTCAAAAAATTGATGTTAAAATATCATTTTCTTTATTTTTAACATTCAAAAATACCTGTTTCGTTCTTTCCGTTATTCTAAAACCCTATTCTCGCTTTCGCGTCACGAGTTGTAAAAAAGAAAGAAAACAAAAGGAAGCGAAGATAGAAGGAGCGCTGAAATTTCACTGTTACGAACCCAGATTCCACAAAAAGGTTAACTATATTTTTAAATAATAATATTTCTTTATAAATATCAAATGTATTATAATTTATTTTAAGAATTGCTTACAGGTGTGGTTTAATTCGTTCTGATATTCATAAAACCTTATTTTGTTAACAGTGGGTAATTTATATATCTTTTAAACGGTTAAATAGATGAATAAAATAATTATTTTTTTTTTATTCCTGTTTCAACACGAATAATATATTTTGAAATAATATGTTCTTGCTTATAATGTATATATTATCAAATCAAATACATATAAAATAAATATATTATACATATTAAATATAATATTCAACATTAATGAATCAGTTAACATGATTTATTTAAATTTTAAGTATTAAACAATAACATCAAGTTTAAATTTTAATATATAATTAATAAGTATCAAGTTATGATAAAAACATAATATTTATAATATAATGTAATTTATAATTCTTTAAAAGAATTATTTGTCTATAAATTATAGGTTTAATAGGTTCGGAAGTCCCTATATTTGGGGGTTTGTTTCAATTGGGTCCTCCAATTTTGAAAGTGATCAATTAGGTCCCTAATTTTGTCAATTTAAATCAATAAAAGTCTTTCCATTAAATGCAGTTAACGCCGTGAAGTTTTTGAACATGTGGCACGCTGACGCTTCCAGGTGGCACCGTTTCAAGTGNATAGGTGGATTATAAAAGGGTGAAATCCCTTTTAATTTAGGGATTTCACCTTCAAATACACCCTTTTAATTTAGGGATTTCACCCTTTTATAATCCACCTATGCACTTGAAACAATGCCACCTGGAAGCGTCAGCGTGCCACATGTTCAAAAACTTCACGACATTAACTGCATTTAACAGAAAGACTTTTATTGATTCAAATTGACAAAATTAGGGACCTAATTGATCACTTCAAAAATTGAAGGACCCAATTGAAACAAACCTCCAAATATAGGGACCTCCGAACCTATTAAACCTAAATTATAACTATATGTTTCAAATCTTATATATAGTATAACTATAATGTAATTGTTATAACTACTCTTTGACTATAATAACAATTATTTATATACAACTTATTCTTTAATATTATTGCTTTCTAGTTTTAAATGTTACTACACTTTACATTAATTGTAACTACTATTTGACTATAATAACAAGTATTTATATAACCTGTATTTTAATATTAGTTCATTCTAGTTTTAAATGGTGCTACATAATTGTATATTAATTTAACTAAATTTAATTAAATAAAGAACTATTTATATTATTATTTTTTTTATATAATTATTAATTTTAAATGTATATTTATTATGTGTTATGAATATTTAATATTTTTATAGTTTGAAATTGTAGTGTTTCACTAATATATATTATTAACCCTTTAGTAGTAAAACATTTCTAATTTCATTAGTAAATACGAAAAGACAACCGAAAAATGCATAGAAAATGGGGAAGCTCAAGCAGTCAAGCCAAAGAGTAACTTGGCATATTCGAAATAGAAGAGAAACTCAACCAATATAAGAAAAATTCCAATAAACGTAGAGAAAGATTTTCAAGGCGGCATGTTATTATAGTGTCATCATAGGTCGTTAGCCCGCCAGCTTTTCAGGTGACACTCCTCAACCCAGGTGACCAATATTACCTTCAAGGTTAACAAACCATTTTCAGATGAATTACCTTTCTTTAAAGAGCCTCAACTCTCATCTCAGCCATCTCAACCATCACCCATCCCAAATTATTCCAAGTTAAACACGCTTAACCATGGAGTTTTTATGGGTTAGGCTACCGAAAAACAAATGTATTTGTTGATATGAGTAGCCAAATCAATTCCTTTAAGCTATCCTTCAACTGTATAGTCTCATACCTATACAGTCTCTAGATCCCTCTAATTCCGGTGTATGTTCGATTCGTCCATGTGTCCCTTTCACTGGAAGCCTGCCAAGAGTCGCTCCTTGTCTGTGCCTCTTGCACTCCATGCCTCTTGCTCCGGCGATCACTCCCCGTCCTCGTTAGTGCCCGAGTGTCACAAAGAGCTCGGTCAAATGACCAATCAATCTAAGAGCTCGACCGAATGACTAATCTACCTAAGAGCTCAGTCGATGGCCAATATACTTAAAGAGTTTGGTCAAATGACCAATCAACTTAAAAAGCTCGACCAAATGACCAATCTACATAAAAGCTCAACTAAATTGCTTATCTACGTGAGCTCGATCGAATGGCCAATTTACCTAAGAGCATGGTTGAATGACCAATCAACTTAAGAGCTTAGCCGAATGGCCAATCTACTTAATGAGCTCGATTGAATGACCAGTCTACCTATGAGCCAGGTTGAATGGACAAACCATATACGTGCTCGGTTGAATGGTCAATCCACCAATAAATTTGGCCAAATGGTTAAACCATACATGAGCTCAGTCGAATGATCAATCCATCTACAAATTATATAAGTCCGCCCAAGCTTGACCAAAGATCAGCACGTTCATATGTACCAAATTAAACTCTCAAGATTGGGGGGATTATGTTCCTACCTGGCCCAATAGACATCCTAAAAAGCATGGCTCAATAAGCCCCATTTATCCTCTTCATTATGAAGCAGCCCAAGCCTATGTATATTGGGGCAATATCCATATATCATAGCTAATCTCGATAGTTTGGTATTATATTTATTATTTATGATGATGTATCATATGTTATTATTAACTACATTGTTATTATATACTTGAGGTAAATATTATTCCAATGGGAACATAGGCCCACGACTCATGTTGATCCTATAAATAAACCTAATATGTCCAAAGAAGTACTAATTTCACAATCGCTCATACTCACTATATTCATAAATATCTTAAACTCTCTTACTGATTTGAGTGTTAAAGAATCTTTTGTAGGTAGATCTTCCCCCTTTGAGCAACAAGGAATTCCATAAAGACCAATAAGAGCTGTCAAACTACTAATTTGATCGTGCCACCTGTCTGTAAATTCATGCTCAAGATCCTGATAAGATCAATATTTTTTATTTTAATTTTGTATGATGATAAGAAAATGTAGGTATATTCAAAATAAAAATCTTGTTTCATATCACCAATGCAAAATAAAAACCTATAAAAGGATGTCACATCGATGTAGTTCTATTATGCATTGTGTCTAGATATAAATTTATTTTTTGAATTATGACAAAAATTTGTGTTATTTTTAAAATTATAAAAAAAAATTATAATATTCTTTATATTATAGTTTTTAATTTGTATTAATATTTTATGATATTAAATTGAATGTGTAAAGATATACAAAATGGGAAATTAAGATGTAGAGGGTTTAATAAAATAATATACAAATATTTTATTAATAAAAGGCTAAGCTTTAAATACATTTTTCTATTGTTTGAGTTCATTTTTTTAAAAAATATCCCATCTCTGTAAAAACTATTTCTTTAAATTTTTTCTTGCCTTCTTTCAAAGAAATCTAAGTCATCATTCATTTGTTTTTTGATAAAGAAAAACATCTTTAAGCTTACAAAAAAGAACTTCACAATTTTATTCAATCAGAATCACAAATAGAGTAAGTTCTTTTTTAAAGTCAAAATTGTTTTCATCCTTTGCTTATGAGTGTGATGAGCTACATGTGGCTCAATTTTACTCAAACTCATTCTTTGTGTGTCTAAGATCTTAGTTGTATATTCAAATCATTGATGTGATACTCATTTGTGTAAATAAAGTTTCCTATGAGTGGGTTATGGAAAGAGAACTTTGAGATCTTTAGAAGTCCTAATCAAAGTAAGGGAAACTAACATTTAACTAAACTGCCATTAAGTGTGAATCAAAATATCTACTATGTGAAGTTAAATTTTGTGCACTTACTAATATGTGGTTGCATTGAATGAGAATAACTGTGAATGAATGTTGAAGATCATGTGTGACCAACACATCTGCAGTAAAAACATGCATTTCTAGTAGGTTTTCTTAAAACATTAAGCTTTCTAGCATTGGTTCTGTTAGAGTAACCTTTAAATCCAATTCCCTGCCTATTATTATTTCTGCTAGAGGAATTTAATACAACATCTAGATTGTCACTGGCTTGAGAAAACTTAGCTAGCTTGCTAGTCAAGTAATTAATCTTTTCAACATGTATAGGACAATTTTCACAATCTTTTTTCACAGTAACAGTTTTAATTTCAACATTCTTAGCAGATGATAAGGCTATTTCCAATTCCTTTTCTAATCTTCCATTTTCAGTAACAAGGTTATCAATTCGATTTTCAAAATCTCTTCTCTCAAAGCTTAGTCGATTTACCTTGTACTACAGTCGCATTGCTTCAGCATGTAATTCTTTGAAGACATCTTGCAGCAGATCATATTTGAATTCTACAGGCTCATTTGATATGTCTGCATCACTGTCATAATCGTCCCATGACACATCTGTCATATAGCATAAGTTTGATTCCTCATTTTGATCAAAATCTTCATCACTTGAGCTTTCAGATTCAGAATTCTCCCAAGCAATGTAGGTTCCTTTCTTCTTCATGTTTCTGCTTTGAGGAAATCTTTTCTTCCCTTTCTGCTTCGATTGTAACTCAAGGCATTCAGGCTTGATGTGGCCTTCTTTTCCACATTCATAGCATTGGACAATGTTTGTGCTGAAGCTTTTCTTCTTGCTTTGACCTGCATGGTTAGACAATTGACTATCATTTTGCATAAGTCGACTAAATTTTCTTACCATCAAGGTCATCAATTCTTTGTTGTCCATCTATGTTTCTGTGATGTTCTTGCTTGAAGCTTTCAGTTCAATGTGGTTGCATTTCTAACTCATGTTCATGTAGCTTGTCAAACAAGGTAGTCATATTCATAGTTGTAAGATCTTTGGATTCAGATATTGCAATGACTTTTGGTTGCCAATTCCTGTTCAGACTTTTCAAAATCTTGATGTTGATATCTTCTTTATCAAAGGCCTTGCCAAGAGCCATCGGGTGGTTTACAATATGAGTAAACCGTTTCTGGACATCATAGATGTTCTCACCAGCTTTCATTCTGAACAACTCATATTCTTGAATCAATGAATTCTTCCTAGCTCTCTTGACTTCATCTGTACCTTCATGTGTTACCTGTAGAACATCCCACATCTCTTTAGCAGACTTGCACAGGGTTATCCTGAAAAATTCATCAATAGTCAGCGCTGAGGCAATAATATTCCTAGCTTTAACATATATTGAGCTTTCCTATTCTCATTTACAGTCCACTCAGTAAAAGGTTTCAAAACAATTTTACTATCAACAGTTTTTGTAGGTACAAATGGACCATTTAGAGTTGCATCTAAGATTCCTCTATCTTGCGATTCAAGGAAGATTTGCATGCGAATTTTCCAAAAAGGATAATTTTCACCAACAAACAAAGGTGGTCTGTTTGTTGAAGCACCTTCACCAAAAGTTCGAAAATTTGAAGCCATCCCCAGGTTTTACAGTCGAATAGAATAAAAACAGAGTCAACTGAATTTTCAAATATGTTATGAACACTAGCTCTGGTGCCAATTGTTAGGAAACAGGTTGGCTTCGTTTTACACCAAGAACCGGGGGGGGGGGGGAATTGGGGTTAGTTCAAATTTAAAATCTTTTCGCAATCTTGGTATGAAAATTCAAAGCTTTTGATCTTTCCTTGAAATGCAAGTTATTGAAAAATGTCATGGAGCGGAAAAACGTAGTTGACTGCTAAACAAGTATAGTCGACTGAATTTAAAGAGTGTAGGGATAGAGAAAATCAAACACTGATTTTTATACTGGTTCGGCCAATAATGTCTACATTCAGTGTATCTTTCTTGTTGAGTGAAAAAAAAAAACTTTGGAGGATACTTTTGGTTTCGCAAGAACAATATACACATGTAGGTGTGTGTATGGAAGAAGAGTTAAATTATATATTTATAAATTTTAAAAAATTAACACCTAATCAAAATAATTACACAAACTAAAAACAAAACATTATTAAGAGGTTTATGTAAGATCAAGTTAAACACAATTTTAATTTGACAAAAATATTGTAAAAAAGTATATTTCATAAATCATATTTTTTTTAAAAATGATTAAATAAGTAGTTGATTCTATCTAAAGTTAAGAATTTTTAATGATATTTTGATGACAAACATATGATCATCCAAGTCATCCATAAATATACAATCCTATAGTTTGAAGTCATCTTGATGAAGAAACTATTTATCTTAACCTCTTAGCTCACCCATGGATACACAATTTCATAGTCAAATTATTTAGTCAAAGAGACTAGACGCTTGTTTGTCTTACTATTGGCTATTCAAGCAGACTTCCTAAGCAAAACCATTAGATATACCCATGCATAAAATTTTTAAAAAGTGTTTATCTTGGTTGATGTGGCTTTAGAATATGTTAAATATAAATTGTAAACAAATTCAAATAATTCTCACATAGACAAAATATTCAAAGTAAACTAGTAAAGAGAGAAAAACACATAAAGGATCTAGAATATGTTAAATATAAATTATAAACAAATTCAAACAATTCTCACATAGACAAAATATTCAAAGTAAAATAGTAAGGAGAGAAAAACACATAAAGGATTTATACTAGTTCACTTTACCAGTGAGACTATATGCAGTTTTTTAAACAACCTGCTTAAGATATTTCACTAATAAACACCTTTAGTAACGAGTATCAACCTCTCCAAGTTACAACGAGTTTCAACATCCCCAAATATCACAAGTGTATTCCCCTTAGGCTACACCGAATATCAACCTCTTCAAGTATCCTTTTCAATCTTTTTCCCGGGTCAAGAATCTCAATTACAATGAACAATTAAAAGAAACACTCTCACAACAGGAGTGTACAACATAGCTCACAAGTTACAATTCACTTGAAGAAGGATTTACAACATATATGCACTCTCACTAGACATTATTGATTTGATAATTTCACAATACTTTGATATTTCAAAAAAAAAAAATCGTTAGTATTTTTGTATGATTTTGCGTCCCTTATATAGTTGTTTCATTGGTAGCCGTTGAGAATTTGAATTGCAGTGCTTTATCATGATTTCTCTTGATGATGAATGACTTGATGAATTCTTTAATTTGATTATGCATATTATATCTTCAATGTCATACTTAAATACTTTAATTCTAAATCTATTAATGCTCGGTAATTGTTAGGGACAAGGGTTTTTCCGACGGCTTTCTGACCGTCGGCAAGCCCTCGGTAATTGTTCATTACCGACGGTTTTGGGCGTTTTCTGAGGGATTATGGCCGCCGATAATGCCCTTCATTACTGTAGTGTTTGTCATATCTTATTTCCTTACGTGAATGAGCAAGAACTAGATTTGAATTCTGCTCTTTCTTTAACGTTTACCTTTGACCTATTAAGGAAACTTTGTGTAATATGATTTTGCATTTGAATTTTTAGAATAATGTTTCTCATTAATCAAATAATTTGTTCTTTAATAGTACAAATTATTTTCCAATGTTCATATTAGTTGAACTTTTGATTTTGATTCTTCTTTTAGAATGTAATTGTCACAAGATAACTCTTTAAACGTTGTCACTTAATTAATTCTCCATTCAAATAATCAGATTTATATATCAAATCAAATGACCAATCAGAGAGTGGAAAATGAAAGCACTTAGCCCAATACCACAACGTGTTCTGACTCATTAAATACAAATGCATTGAATTCTACTCTTTGAGTGACCTAACACCTTGGTCATCTAATAGCTTAAATGGCCTTAGGTCGTCTTAGCCTTAAGTCGTCTAGCAGCTTAGGTAATTTAATGTCTCAGGTCATCCAGTAACTTAGGTCATTTAATGCTTTTACCTAATGTTTTTTGTTGTTGTACTAGTCTAATGAAATAACTTGTCTATTATTTATACTCGTGTAATGTTAAAATTTGACCTATTGCATATGCCAAATTTCCAACTTACATTAATACTTATAAAGCTAGAATATCAACCATTAAACATATGAAAACACATGATCAAGTTATGCATTTTGATCTACAAAACATGTTCATCAATCACTTCAACTAATTATCTCAACTAAACATTCTACTCGTTTAACGTTGTTTTTCTTCTAATCAAAGACTTTTTCATCTAACGGAGTGAATGTTATGTTATCATCAAAACTCTATTAGTTTAAAGAAGCTTGCATACTTTAACAACTTAAGTTATAAATAAAAATATAAAGATAAAGATGCATATATAATGACGATGAATTTGTGTGTAAAAGAGAAATGGTTGACTTTAACTCTTCTATGTTACTCATTAGATTGTTTTAACCTTAGTTACATTTGTCAATCAAGATATTGTATCTCCTAATCTTGGAAAAAGACAATTAACTTCTTAGTTTATTTAATTACAAGTTTTTTTCTTTTCTTTGTCGAGCTTTCTTCTTTTGAATTATCATTTTTTACGTAGGGGATCAATAATCAATATGGATTAAAATATAATGATTTATGTTTGCCATATCCAAGGTTTACCATGCAAATGTGAATATTTTCTTTCAAAAATAATATAAGGTATGTTTTAACACATCGCTTAATTGTACTTCCACATTTGTAGTCTTTTCTTTAAGTATTTTAACCTACTTTCTCGATAAATTGACTTTTTGTTCTTATCAAATAAAAAATTTTATTTTTTATGTTACCAGTATGGTTTAGATATTATAATTATTAATTAAATATTTTTCATAATTACTTAAATGTTAAGTGAGTGTTCCAATAAAATAAAAATTGACTAAATAATATTTTAGAAAAATTTATTATAATAAACATTTTTTTTGGAAATCAATCAAAATATTAAGTATATATGCTTCATTGTTTGTTTCTAGATACTCGTAAGTTGAGAATCTTTACCAATATTTTGACAATAATTATTTAACTTTGCATTAATATTATTGAACAAAACAATATATAAATGCTAACATATTTGTACTATATGCCTTATTCAACACATGCTTGTCGAGATGCCACGACTAATAATTCAAACATGGAAGAAATTCATCTGTTACAATCAAAATTAGTTAATCATCTAATTAATCTAAGAAGATTAATAATCAAATTTGAATGAAATTGAGTCATGATTAGACTGATTCAAATAAAAAATTTATGAAAAGAAAATTATAAATACAAATAAAATATATAGTTGTTGAAACTTTTAAAATACATTTATTAAACATTAATTATTTAATTAACCTAACTCGAACTCACTTTACAATCGAAGTACATTTAAGAAATAACATTAGATTAATTAATTGAAAAACATAATATATAGCATTGGAACAAGCTATAAGAAAGTTATTTTAAATGGAGGTTTAACCCTAACCTTAAATCACTTTTTAACTTATGCAAAAGTTCTAGAAACCCTTTTTTAAAATAAATAAATTTATTCAAAATTATATATTAAAAATATTCTTATCCGTTTATAAAAAAATAAAAATAAAATACCGCATACCTTGAAGTTATATGGTGAATGAAGTAGAATTATCCTGTTAAATTCTCAGTAACTTATGTAAACAATTGTATTTTTAATTGAAAATGTTGAATATTTAGAATCTAATAAATGAGTCTCGCAAATTACTTCTTAATTATTACTAAACGGTTAATAATATGTTATTATATTATTATTATATTTTCTGTAATAAATTTTGGAAAAATGCTTATTAGTTCATCACAGTTTTATTCAATAATATTCAAATCAATAATAAACTTAATTTGTTTAATTTTTTAGACATTCTTATCTTATGCANACTTTTGTTATTCTTGATATTGAAATATTCTTTCTTCTAGAATAGTTTTTACATAAAAGTTGCTCGCATCATTCTATAAGAAATCTATGTTTTTCACCATTATAAGAAGCCTAACGCTAATAAATAAATAGATATTGTTTTATTAAAATAAATAAATAAAGAGATACATGTGCTCACCACTCCGAAAGAGTGACTTATTAGAATTTATTATTTAAAATATTTAATTGTGAGATTGTGTAAGAGATTGGTAATAGAAAATGGATCCTAATACACCAAATCCCTGTGATCATGATTTCATTATTCCTAAAAGGAAAATAAAATTTTAACACAATTTTTTTACACCATTTTAACACTGCACATGTGTCAAAATGTGGTTGGACGATTTCAAATTAAAAAATAAACTTTGGTTTTTTTCTTCCAAACATATCCCTGTCCCAAGTTTTTTAATTTGAAATCGTCCAATACAATGTC
Source organism: Vigna radiata var. radiata (assembly GCF_000741045.1). NCBI lineage: Eukaryota > Viridiplantae > Streptophyta > Magnoliopsida > Fabales > Fabaceae > Vigna > Vigna radiata. The sequence goes on along the minus strand of NW_014543791.1, from coordinate 30,241 downwards.
AAAATAGTGTCAAAAAATGGTGTTAAAATATCATTTTCCTTCCTAGAATGATTTCTTGTCTCTTGGAGGATTGAAGGAATGAATCGATTATGTCAATGCCTCATGAAAATTACACATTTATTTATTTATCGGCTTCTAAGTAAATTAACATGTAATAAATTAAAATATTGTTTACTCAAATAAGAAAATAGTATATAATACAATAAAAAAATTTAAAAAACTGTTGATAATACTTGTTTTTAAAACATCATGAATTAGAATTGTATCAGAGACAATAAATGAATGACAGAAAATTGGTTGTAGTTACTTCAGATTAATATACTCTCACCTGCGCTGTTGTTGTTGGCTTGGGAAGAAATGGAAGATGATCGTACTCCAAAACCAGTAGTTATAGGATGCTCTACGGGAGGGATAGGACACGCGCTTGCGTGCGTGTTCGCGGAGAAGAAGTGCAGGGTGGTGGCGACGAGTAGGTCGTGGTCGAGAGCGTGCGCAGAGTGGTTGACGCAGTTGTCGAAACGTACGGTCGCATGGACGTGCTCGTGGGTCCACTTGCCGAGGTTCCTCTCTCTTCCATCCAAAACACTTTCGACACCAATGTATTCGGTAAGTACGGTCACCATACCCTTTTCATCTAATTATTTCTCCTTGTTTGCAAAATCCTTTCTATTTGGGACTTATGTCTGATATCTAAGATCTATTTGGTCGATAATTGATAGAGAACAAAGAATCATCAATAGGGTTAATTTCAATGTACAGTTTCCAATTTCAGTATATAAAGCGAAGAAACGAATCAGTTGTTTTAAAAGTAAAACTGGTTTGAATTCTCCCAATCATGAACTTTTGGCACCTGTGCGTTTCTATTTGAAACACTGTTTTCACTCAATTTAGCAATCGTGGCCTCAGTTTTTGCACAAACAGATTTAGTGCATGTTTGGTACCTGTTCAAGGAATTTAGAAGTACTTATTACCCTTTAAGTAACAAGTTATACTTTTTTTTCATTTTGTGTCTTTGAATTTGAGAGTCTGCATTGGAATTTCCCCTTCCAAATATAGTTTTAATTGGTATACAAGAAGGTGAATTGAATGCTTAAGTAGATGGTGCGTTTTATTGGGCATACGCAGGTTCCTTGAGAATGGTTCAGGCGGTTGTTCCTCATATGGCAACTAGGAAAAAGGGGAAGATTGTGAATATTGGCTGTGTTGCTGCCTTGGCTTCTGGACCTTGGTCAGGCACTTATACAGCTTCTAAAGCTGCTCTTTATGCTTTGACAGATATATGCTTTGACAGATACATTAAGGTATTCTTATTTTTCAAATGGAAAATGATATTTTAACACCAATTTTTTGACACCATTTTGACATTGTACACGTGTTAAAATGTGGTTGGATGATTTCAAATTAAAAAGAAAACTTTGGTTTTTTTCTTCCAAATATACCCTTATCTTAGTTTTTTTAATTTGAAATCGTCCAACTACGTTTTGACACGTGTACAATGTCAAAATGATGTTAAAAAATGGTGTTAAAATATCATTTTCCCTTACCCTGAACTTGTTTTCATATCGTAGTTTTTGAAATGGTAGTTTTTGACCCTGTCCAAATTATTTACATATCGTAGAATATGTAATTGTTCTCATCTTGAACATGGGCATGTTATACAGATTGGAACTTTGGACATTTTGGAATTGATGTTGTGAATGTTCTGCCCGGAGCTATCAAATCAAATATTGGAGATTCTGCCATAGCCAGCTACAACCGCATGCCT
>NW_014543791.1:24326-27541 GCF_000741045.1 Vigna radiata var. radiata | reverse complement strand
TATTTATCTTATAAATTAAATATTTTATTCAAGTTATTTGAGTCAAACATTTGGTGAGTTAAAACATAATATAATGTTAAAAATTATAGATATTATATGTAAAAAAAAAAACACACATAAATATAAACATTTTTCTAGAAATTTAGAACAAAATTTTACCATTTATTAAGTAATTTGAAAAGGAAAAAATATATTCAACAGCGAAAATAAGATTGAATCAAACTTATTTAAGAAAATATATCACAAGTTAAAATTTGAGTGATATAAATGCTCCATTAATGAGCCAGGTTAATGTAGAGAGAGAAAGAGAAAGAAAGATAATTAAAAATAGATGTAAGATATTTTTAGAATAAAAGAAAATAATGAAGAGATATAGAATATTTTTAAAATAAATTAAAATAATAGAGAGATGCATTTGGGAAGGTGAAAGAAATAACACCCAAATTATAAGCACAAATATATTTACATTATTCCAAAACAATAAATGCACCTCAATGCCATGTTGTGCACGGCAAGTCGTGCTTCGTGTTTTTTAAACCCTACACCACAATGGTGAAGAAGGGTGGTAAAATAATCCGTAAAATTAGGTTTTCTACATTATTAACTTAATCTAATCGATTATAGATCTAAATGTTTTTTGTTTAATTAATATTAATTAAAAATGACAAAGTTTGTGAATATATCTTTTATATATATATATATATATATATATATATATATATATATATATATATATATATATATATATATTTCACTTAATTCAATTTCGTAGTAAATTTAATTATATCATTGTTCCCTTTTTTTTCGTAACATTTATCAAATAAGTTTTTCACTTTTTTTATATCTTAATTAGGTTGTTATTTTTTAAAATTGGAACAATTATGTCATTTCTTTAGTTTCGTATTAAAATCATTAAAGAGAGTACTATGTTTTAATTTATTGTTTTTTTAATTTTTTAAATGTATATATTTTTTAATTTAAAAAAAAATCTCACGTGTCAAATTGAGATTGTATCACATGATAATGACAATGTGAAGTAATACTGACACTTTCTCGTGTCATTTTAGACCACATGTCATTATATCAGTTTCAATTTAATTCCTGTATTTTTATTTTTTTCTAAATTTAGTATTAATTTTTTAAAGAATTAAACAAATTTGTTTCTCTCCAAATTCAAACGAAAATTAATTTGTAAATAAATGTTATACAAATATTTTTATTAAAATTGATATTTTTATTAAATATTTTTAATAAAATTAAGTTTATTTATAGGTCTAATCATACAGTTTGTCTTTATTTCTCATTATTTTCATTACAATAAAAAAGATTTAATGTGACTAAATAGACTTATACAATTTAACTTTATTAATAATCAATTAATATGAATCACAAAACTAAAAAAAAAATTACCCAACTTAACTTTTATTTATTGAATTAAACAAAGATTTTATCCAAATTCTGACAACCAATTTATATGCTTACATGAACCCAACTAAAAATAACTAAAGGTCAAATCATTTTATCCATAGAATTTGGCTCTAATATGTTAAAAATATATAATAAAAATATTAATTTTAATAAAAAAAATTTATAACATTTATATATAAATTAAACTTCCTTTGAATATGGACAGAGACATAATTGTTTAATTTTATTTTTTAAATAAAACTAAGACTGAATTTAAAAAAAATAAGAATACAATAACCAAATTAAGGCTAATGCAATGATATGTGGCATGATAATGACATGTGACATTGTTAATGCCACATCACATTGTTATTACCATGTGACACAATGCAAGTTTGACGTGTGGTAAAAAATTATTTTTTTAAAAGGTATATAAAAAGATAAAATATAAAAATAAAAAGGTTTACTTTTTAAGTTTAACAAAATTAAGTATATTTATATGTTTAAAGATATTTATTTAATAACTTTTTTACAAGTAGATATATATTGTTTTCAACCACATAAAAGGAAAGCTTATTGCTCGACCAAAGGCGCTGCGATGGAAAACTGAGAAAAGTAATAGATTTTGTAAATTAAAGCAGTGTATATCAAAAATATTGATAAAATTTTGTCCAGGAAAAAGTACGATCTTTTTTGAATTTGAATCTTCAGTGGGCATTAACAAAAATAAATTAGAGATGAAGACACACAATCTAACATATTGATAAGTCAAATGAAGATTCACCATAAAGATATTAATCTTTGATAAAAATCCGAGTTCTAATCCAAATACCAAGAGAATTCTCTCTAAAAAATGCAAATGCATAAATATTTGGTGTCCTTATAGATAAGTACAAATGTTTAAGACACCTAAGAAACCCTAAAAAAAAACCTAAAGATATAAACTCCAAAAATAACTTGAAAAATTAAAACATAAACAAATTGTTTGCAATTAAAATAAAGTTTCAAGTTATTTAATTTCCTAAATTATTCGTTAATTATTTTTATGATCTTCATCTTCTTTAAATCTCTGCTTCATAAAACATTATAAGATTTAATAAGATATATTTTGATATTGAACCTTGTGATAGATCCTTTGAATACTAAATGTTCTTCTTTAAGTTCTTCTCATATATGTTTCAGTTGTTAGTCCTCCTAAAACCTTTCTTCTTAAAGAAAATTTATCCTTAAATTTGTACAATTTTTTTATCAAAAGTAATGAGATGTGCTGGTACAGAGTAAAAAACTTTTGGTACCAAAATCACTTGAAAGAGAGAGAAAACTTAATAAAAATATTAAAACAAAACAAACAAACATCTATATTTAACTATTAATTTGATATTCTTTTTTCATTTGTTTAAAACAAAAAATTAAAACAGTATTTTGTTTATTATTTTTTTATATTTTTATATTTTATATTTTCTTATTTTAATTTTTTGTCTTTAATTGTTTAAATTTATTTAATATGTTTTTCATTTATTCATTAATTATATTTTATTACTTTTGTATTTTGTATTATTATAAGATGAAATAGATATTGTAATGTAACTATTTTTTGAAATTTTGAATTTAGTGTGTAATGTATTATCTTATCTTAATATATATTATCTTATCTTAATAGATACTTTCTTATCTTAATAATCCTTTTCAAATTTTAAATACTATCACAATTTGTATCTACTTATATAAAGCTTATTCAGATTTTAATTAATCAACTATCAATTAAAATTTTCCAATAATGATAATAAATCTTTTAATTTTTTTATCTT